>NW_011898407.1:0-2926 GCF_000151845.1 Pteropus vampyrus | reverse complement strand
GGCTCTGCCCCTTCAAACGATCCCTTTTTCATCAAGAGCCATCAGAGCAAGGAGGCTCAGTTCAGAAGAAAGTCCCCATGGAGCCTGGCTCAGACCCCCACCAGGAAGGAGATGTGAGCCAGGAGCCATGGATAAGGGTGGGGCAAGATGCCCACTACCGCCAACACACCTCCCTCGGAGCCTGCACATCCACAAACTCCTCAAAGATCCTATGAGCCTTGGAGACCAGTTTTGCAGTTGACCTGGTCTTCTTGAACTCCTCGCAGGCCAACCAGAATTCCAGGTTCTCCTCGCTGAACTCCGTCTTCAAAAAGGCGCGGAACGCAGCCACCCCATCTGTGGATGTGGAGGGAGGTGGGGAAGAAGAGACATAGGAAGAAGCTTAAGCTCAGGAACTGCAGAAGAAAGAGAGGAAGGGAGTCATCACGGGAGAGGGGCCCTGACTGACTAGCCCCGAGTGCCCCTCCATATCCTCCTGGGGACTTTTCTCTTGGACACTTCGGTGGTCACTGCCTGGCCTCTAATGCAGAGTTGGCTGTCCCTTGGGTCTACTGGTGAGTCTGTGTTTCTAATTAGACTGAAGTAATGCATACAATCCATTCCTTACCATAATCCAAGTCAACCACCCTGAAAACAATCCAATCTGTTATAAGACAAACTAGAGAGAGGTATGAATTCCTCAGGGCAAATTCTCCACTAGGACCAGAATAATGTCTGAAAGTAAACACGTACTGAAATGCAGCTGGAAACACCATTCTAGCCCATGGATGCGGTTCCCAGCCTCTTTTAAAACACCTTTGAGGCCCCGTATTTTGATGGTTAATTCCATCGATAATTTATTTTAAAAGATCTTGCCTACCAAATTATATGTTTTAATTAAGATTAATTATAACTTTGTACTCAATGACTTAATAATTAATCTACCCTTTCATTTTTATTAATCAAGCATATTGCCAAACGAAGCCTCCAATCAGAGTAAGATGAGCAGGGTTATGTCCAGGTTACCGCCTGGACATAACATTCATTGATAACCTATGCATTCGATGAGAGGTTGGGGGAGGGGTTCAGCAAGGTGGCCCCTGAGTGGTGGCCGGTCCACATGTGACAAGAGCCATGGATTCTATCAGTGGACGCAGGGAGGACCTGAGGACCACAAGCCAGAGGCCCTCCCCTGCTGTAGTCAGGGAGCGTAAGGGAAAGAGGAATGGGAGGACCCATGGCACTGTGCATTTATCTAAAAGAAAAATGCAAAGTGACTTAGAACAGGGGTCCCCACCCCTGGGCTGCAGACCGGTATCAGCTGTGGCCTGTTAGGAACCTGACTGCACAGCAGGAGTTTATCAGCAGACTGGCGAGTGAAGCTTTATCCGTATTTACAGCCGCCCCCAGCACTAGCATCACTGCCTCAGCTCCACCTCAGATCATTAGGCATTAGATTCTCATGGGAGCACCGGTCCCTGGCGCCAAGAAGGTTGGGGACCGCTGACTTAGAAGAGTCAGTTGAAGAGCCTGCTGTTTTTAAACCAGCAGAGATTTAATTCCTTGAATGGGAGAATCGTTTGTTGTTTGTGTTCGATTTTGTTTTGCTTTTCATCAAGCAAAAACAGGTGCTTGCGAGCAAGCCGAATCCAGTTCCAGAGAAAGGAAGAAAATTACCTTTCTGCCTCCCTCAGTGGTATAGGTGAAGGAACCCAGCTAAGGAAACTGGCCTCACGCTATATAGCGTCCAGGCGTTCTCTCTTTTCATCTAAGTCCCAGCTTCGCTGGGTCTTCGCGTGATTAAAGAGATAACACCTGTGAAACCATCTGAGCGACGGTGCTCCGCTTCTTCCATTTTGTAGAAAACAGATGCTTAGAGAAGTGGCCTGACCGAGTGCACACGAGTAATAATAATACACAGCGTTAAAAACACACGAGGTATGCTGACTCCCAATCCAACGCAGCAATACTGCCTGCCCTCTCTGTTCACTCGCTCATTCCTTCATTCACCCATTACGTGGCCCAGGCATTCTGCTAGGCACAATTATTCTCACGGAACTTGCAGTGAAAGGGCGATCTGAGGCAAGAAAACATAATTATGGTAATCATGGTATTACGTGATTAGCGACACGATAGGGAAAGCGGAGGTTGCTGTGAAAGCGCCCAGAAGGGCACCTGAGCCCGACAGGAGGCAGAAGGGAAGGACTTGCAGGAGGAGGAAGCTTCTGAGCCTAGATGTGAAGCTGGAGAAGGAAGCAAAGTGAAAGCGGGAAGGGAGAACCACGTGAGCAAAGGCCTAGAATTAAGAAACTCTATTTACGTAACCCGAAACTCCATGACGAGTAGGAAGACAGGTATTTAATAATAACGGTAAGAACAATGCTAGAAATTACTGAGCCTACTTATAGGATAAACATATACCAAGAGGCCTATGGAAAAGCCAGAGAGGTAGACAGATGACACGGCACTAAGAAAGGCCAGGGGAGTGAGTATTTCAAGGTGAAGGAAGTGGCCGCCGTGTTCCAGTGCCACTCACAGGTCCCGCTAGATACAGCGTGAGAAGTGGTCATTAGATTCAGTGGCGAGATTCGGCAACCCCCGGCAGGAACAGGCTTAGCGGTGTGATGGGGGCCTTAGCCATCCTGTGGTAAATACAGTGGAGAGTGAGGGGGGGGAAGCAGAAAGAGTTCATTTCGAAGTCTCTTGCAAGAAGGGAAGAAAAAGATCAGACAGCACAGCAGGAAGGAAGTTGCAGGTGAGAAAAGAAGGTTTTTTATTCTTTTGGGTTGTTTGGGTTTTGGGTTTCTTTCTTTCTTTCTGTCTTTCTTTCTGTCTTTCTTTCTGTCTTTCTTTCTTTCTTTCTTCTTTCTTTTTTTGTAAGACAGTCTTGAGTATGTTTAAATGTTAATCTAGTCAGAAAAGACCTGTCGAGCAGCAGTTGACGTTA
>NW_011898406.1:5953-6541 GCF_000151845.1 Pteropus vampyrus | reverse complement strand
TGATTTGATCAGTTTCTGTCTTGCCCCTCCCCGACCCTCCAGAAGCAAGCTCCTTAGGACAAAGACTCTATCTGTAGTTTCCCTGCACACCTGGTGCTCCTGACAAATTAATGATAGAATGAATGGATGGATGGACTGATGATATGCTTCCCTTCTGAAAGCCCAGCCCTTAGAATGCTCAACATCCAAGAGGCAGGTTTGGTGACAGCTCTTTCTTCCTCTGGTACTCTTCTGCACTGACTCTTTGGACTGCCTTGGCAGGTGATATCAGAAGAGCCGAGGATGCAGTTCCACATTGCAATTGCCAATACCTGAGAGAGCCTTTAGTGCGGAAAGTGTTCTCTTTCTTGCTTTCCTCTTTTCTTCTGCACTTTGGGTCAACATTTTCTTATCTTCAGAGTGGAAGATCAAAGATGTACGCAAAAGAGAAAGGAAGCCTTTTAACTTGCTGTAGTTCTAGGCTCCAGACTTGATCTAATCTAGACACAAGGCCTTTTTTACATGGTTGATTATCTTTCATTATGTTTGGATAGGAATCAAATCTCAACAACAATGAGTGTCGATTTACCTATTATTTTCTTCTGGACA
>NW_011898406.1:0-2008 GCF_000151845.1 Pteropus vampyrus | reverse complement strand
TGCTGGACCTCTGGACTCCTACAAAGGTACTCTTGTCTATGGGTGGTTGTCAAAAATTAATGTTCTTGAGAGATGACAGAAATTCTTATTCTGCCATCTGATGTCGCTCCCCTTAAACCCCTCAGAGTGGTGGAGGTGCAGGGTTACTGGTGAGCAGGTCAGTCTCCCAGCCAAGATTTCTATGTTTTGAATCCACCTGTCTTTCCTCTTGGATAACCAAACTATAAAATAATTCAATGTCCTAATTCAAACTTTTGCAACTGATAATGTTTATCCCCCTTGAGATTATTTGCATTTTAACAGAACACGACACCTTACCTTACAAAAATTAATTGTAAACCCTGATATAAGGAGGTGGGAAGAAATTGATGACTTGGTGAGAAAAAGGAGGACCATAGGAGTTCTTGGAGTCACATTGTATTATAGATTACGGGTAACCCGAAATACTACATTCTTCAAGCTGATGCTAAGATGCTCTTGGTGCCCTTAGAAGCATTACTGATGCCCTCTGATCATGGGGATTTTCCCAGCCTCCTTCATGGCAGCCCAGCAGCCCCACCTTGTGGGTTATAGAGGTAAAAGCAAGAGGTAGTTTTTTGTTGTTGTTGTTGTTGTTGTTGTTTAGCAGAAGTCCTGTTTGCCTGGGAAACAAGACTAAAAATCCAGAGAGTAAATCTGCTTCTTAGTGGGGTTGGGCTAAGTCAAGTCATATTTTAATCTGTACTTAGTTCAGCAGACGGTTTAAAATGGTCTTTTAAATAGGGAATGAAACCCAAAAAAGTTGACTATTGTCTACAGAAATTCTGTAGACAACTAGCCTGCCACAACTAACTCATTGCAGGAATGGATAGCAGTAAATTAAGATGCTTTTGAACATCTTAGTGGTGTTCAAAGTGTGGTCTCCAATTAGCAGCATGAACATCACCTGAGAACACAGCAGAAATACAAATTCTCACATCCTACCTCACATCTACTGGATCAGAAACTTTGTAGGTGGAGCCCAGCAATCTGTGTTTTAACATGCCCTCCAGGGGATTCTGATGCCCTGGAAAGTTTGAATTTCTGTGTTAGATTTTTAGAACATAGTTGAATTGTAATTGAGGATATGGGTCACGGCTCTAGTTGCTGCCCTGGGATTGTGCTGTTTCAACCCCTGGGAGACATCATGTCTGCGATCCTCTCTCCCTGTGTTGAGGGCAAGCTAAGGCTTATTTTGACAACAGTAAGATGCAAGGAAATTCAAATGTGGGTTGGTAGAATTCCACTAGCATAAAAGGCAGAAATGGAGTCAAGAGTTAACTTATTGCCCCAAATCTGCCAGTGCCTTTGTGGAGAGAAACACTTGCAAAGATGGATGGAGCCAGTCGCCCATGAAGTTCCTGTCCACAAAGATCTAGTCTGGCCCTGCCCATAGACAGACCCACTTCCTTTCCTCCCTTTCCTCCTGTGCTGGGAGAGTATGGGGGAAGCCTGTTCATGTTGCTTGGTTTTCTGGACAGAGTGATTTCTTTACAAATGTGATTACTTTAAAAATGTGACCTCGGTGGTAAACATTCTTTAAAAAGCAGCTGTTCTCTGTTTCTGTTTTGGTAAACCAAATTCAGAATTTATCTTTTTATCCTGCAGAAATGCAAAAGGGTTGAAACAGCTGCTCTGTGTTGGCCTTAAAAAGTGCTAGCAGCAGGAATGAGCTGAGCAGCTGTGGAGCTTGCTGGGTAGCCTTTAAAACCTACTTCCGTCCTGTTCTTCCATATACACATTCCACTAGTTTTGAGGGAAACGTGAAGCGGACAACAGCCACAGGAAAATGTGGAGCAATAGAGTGGAAAAGATAAACACAGCAAATGAGTGATTGAGGCCTGGCATTTGAAAAGAAATGCCAAGCCATCATCAACAAAAAGGTAGGAGAGACCTGTGTGTCCCACACAGTGCTTCTCAAACTTCAATGTGCATACCCGCCACTGGGGAGTTTGTTGAAATACTGATTCTGATTCTGTGGGTCTCAAGA
>NW_011898405.1:3344-3856 GCF_000151845.1 Pteropus vampyrus | reverse complement strand
AGCCTGTGCAGACTGAGAAGCTTTCCAAACCACAGCGGCGGATGCCAACTTTTCAAATTCCAGTTTTTGCTCGCAAACTGAAATTCGGGCGGCGGAAACCGATGTTTTCCCGGGAGCGGCAGCCTCGCGTCACACATTGGTGAGACGCTGTGTGTCAGGTGCCCAGAGCGCTGGTCACTCGGGCAGAGGTGCGGCCAGCTCGGCTCGCGGCTGGGGGAGAGCAGGCGTGTGCTTCCTGGGGACGGCCCCGAGCGTCGCACGCCGCGGGAGCGCCGCGCGCTGTCACGTGGAGTGTTGAGACGTGCAGTCCGGGGCGCAGACTCAGTGACAGTGGCTCCTGCCGCACCGAGGCCGCTGTCGGGGAGAACTGTCGCGTTTCACACGGAGCGCGGGGCATGATCCGGCCTCGCGCGTCGCGGGGTTCGGTGACGGTGGTTTATCCACCGCCGTTTGCGCGTCCTTCGCGCCCGTGACAGCATCGTGAAAGGCGTGAGTGGCCGCTTGGTTTGCGG
>NW_011898405.1:0-594 GCF_000151845.1 Pteropus vampyrus | reverse complement strand
GAATTATCCTAACTCCGGCGGCGTCGCAGGGACCCCGTCCTGGTCTGCTGTGGATCTGGGATCAGCGGAACTATTAGCACGACGTGAAGAAGCTCTGAGCTTCGTGGCGCCGAGTCCACGCTGAGGGGCGTCCGGAGACACCAGCGCCCTCTCTGTCGCTGGTGGGGGCACTCACGGCTCGGGGAGAGTTTATCCTGCGTCGGACCTGCTTCCAGTCCAGTGGGAGCAGAATCGTCAAGTCACTGGCCCAAAGCGCGGTGTGGCTTCTGCGTGTCTTCCTACCGGCTCTTTGACATCCGAAATCATCTGAGAGTGGCTTTCCCCGAGTCCCTCGACCCCCGTCCGGTCCCCTACCTGTTTTGTCCTAGTGCCGCAGCCTTCGTGGCGGTCAGCTCTACCCGCCGTCGCGTAGCCACGTGCTTGCTGGCTCTGCCTTTGCTGCTCATTTCTACCGCTCGCTGATACCTCCCCCGGGAAGAAGAATTCTGGATTAAATGGCGACCTCCGATGGTAGGAGAACCTAGCAGACTCCCCGTCTGCCCCGCGCACTATCCCAGCCACCGCTCCGACGTATAAGCCGTTACGCGCAGAGGA
>NW_011898404.1:46702-47530 GCF_000151845.1 Pteropus vampyrus | reverse complement strand
CGCAGATGCCGAAGAGCACGCAAAGCATGAGGAAAACAGCGTGCTACGAGCTTTCCATACTGTGCTTCGTTACTCCCGTGACAAGGATCTAAAAAGAGTAGTAAAGCAAAACACGCACCCAAGGCCAATATACAGCTTCTCGCATACTTCCCCATTGGAAGTAGGAAGTCCAGCCTGCCTTTCTTTGCTACTGATCATGGACGCACTGAGGCCTACGGCGGCATTCTCGCCATGTAGAGAAAGGTGGCATATTTCAGAGCTGGATGCGTGGAATCCATGAATCCTTTGTTCACAGCGTGGCCCAGTGTTCTTTACAAGAGAAAAGCTGAACGCCAGCCCGCACGACGCCGGCTCTCTTGACGATGTGACTGTGTTTCAGTACAAAGCCTGCGGAAAAGCAGTCTTTGGAGATCCGTGCTCTTGAACAGAGCATGCGATTACACTACATGAAAACGTACTTCTGCAGTGGCAGATTTGCTGCCGTTTGTCATTGTGGTACTTTCCCAGGACTCTGAGTCACTGTGTCTCTGCCGAACATAATGGAGAGCCGCCGTGTCTTGCCTGCCGTCTGAAAGCCGAATACGAGGTGAGGTTTGTCGGCCAAGCGGGAGACTTTCGTCTGTGTCCGCAGCAATGCAGTTCCTGAAGTCAACAGGAGAGAAGTTGTGGAATACATAGACCAATCGAACCCGACTCCCTGAGCAGTTCCCGAAGAGACCCTCACACACTGCTGGGGCCTGACTGCTGGGATTGTAATCGGTCTGATCGGGAAGACAGAGCACTCTGAAGCAAATTACCGCTCGCAAAGGCTTTTCATGGGCGGCTTTC
>NW_011898404.1:0-46277 GCF_000151845.1 Pteropus vampyrus | reverse complement strand
CCAGGTAATATTTCCAGAATCTGATCTGCCGGCAGTGTCGTGGTCAGGAGCGACTTAATATCAGCCGTGGGCCAAGCAAGCTTGGACTCTTCCGACACCTGCAGAGTGTGAAAGCGATTCCCGAAAACGGGCACTCTCCTCGGTGCGATTTCGTACGAAGCGGGTTCCGGCTTCCATGTGTTGCAGGAAGCGCACATGCCGAAGAGCACGCAAAGCATGAGGAAAACAGCGTGCTACGAGCTTTCCATACTGTGCTTCGTTACTCCCGTGACAAGGATCTAGAAACAGTAGTAAAGCAAAACTCGCACCCAAGGCCAATGTACAGCTTCTCGCATACTTCCCCATTGGAAGTAGGAAGTCCAGCCTGCTAGATTAGTCGCTACTAATCTTGGACGCACTGAGGCCTACGGCGGCATTCTCGTCACTTTGAGAAATGGGGTATTTTTCAGAGCTGTATTCGTGGACTCCATGATTCCTTTGTTCACAGCGTGGCCCAGTGTTCTTTACAAGAGGAAAGCTGTACGCCATCCCGTCACGACGCCGGCTCTCTTGACGATGTGACTGTGTTTCAGTACAAAGCCTGCGGAAAAGCAGTCTTTGGAGATCCGTGCTCTTGAACAGAGCATGCGATTACACTACATGAAAACGTACTGCTGCAGTGGCCGATTTCCTACCGTTTAAAAATGTGGTACTTTCCCAGGACTCTCAGTCACCATTTCTTTACCGAACATAATGGAGAGCCGCCGTTTCTTCCCTGCAGTCTGAAGTCGAATGTGATGTGATTTTTGTCTGCTGAGCAGGAGCCTTTTGTGTGCTGCAGAAGTGCAGTTCCTGAAGTCAAGAGGAGAGAAGTTGTGGAATACATAGACAAATCGTACCTGACTCCCAAAGAAGTTCCCGAAGAGACACTCACACACTGCTGGGGCCTGACTTCTGGGATTCTAATCGGTCTGATCAGGAAGGCAGAGCACTCTGAAGCAAATTACTTCTCGCAAACACTTTTCATGGGCGGCTTTTGTGCTCTGAATTGGCAGTGGTGCTCCAACAGCTTCTCATGTGCCAAATAATTCTTCGATGATCTGATTTCCAGCACTCTTGTGGTAAGGAGAGGGTTTAGATCTGCAGTCTGTGATGCATTCTTGGACTCCTCCCAGATTCACAGAGCACATATGCCCGTCTAGACAATTGGCTCTTTTCATGGTGACAATAGGTACAATTCTGCTTATGGCTGCAACGTGGAGACAGAGCGAGTCAAAGTGGACAAGAACTCTAAGCGCTGTGATAAAGAAGATGCTAGCGTGATTCAATGCAGTGCTGCATCGGTTGTCATCAAGAGGATGCAGAAACAGGATGAATGCTGGAGAAAGAATACACCACAAGTCAAGGGAGCCGGATTGGAATACCTGTCTATCGTCCATGGACTTTCCATTCAACGTTTCATGGCTACTGCGAAGATGTCCTGTGAAGATTCTGGTGGCAGTCTCACCATGAAGAGTCAGGTTTTACTCTTCTTCCCTGTCCTCTTCAAATTCAGGTTTGACTTCCGCGAGTTCTGTGCCACAAACTTCTTTCTGTGAGACGCATGGCAAAGGAAGCCTGACAGGACCGTTTCTGTGTCTACCTTGCGACTATCTTCAGCATGAAAAACTCCAGGGAAATACTCTTTAGCGAGCCACAGTCTTGGCCACAGTATCGTACTATCAGAAAAGATACTGATGCACTGAAAGCTTTCTTACAGTTTCTTGGGTGGTGATTACCCCGTATCCTATATATTGTTGTTTGGCCGAGGGTAAAAGTCAATATCTTTGGGGAGCGTGACAGTAGAAAATAATCAATCTTTCAAGTGAGGAGGTGCTTGGAAACTGTGTCCTCAGCAAGGGAGTTTTCGAACTGAACAGGAAATATGTGGTGGAATGCGTATTGAAATGGTAACCGTCTCCCAAAGGCGATTCTGAAGAGGCACGGACACTCAGTGGCGGCCGTAATGCCGCGAATCCAATGTGTTCAATCAGGTAGGGAGACCCTTCTGAGGCAAAAGGCATCTCGCAATGACTTTTCTATGAGCCGCTTCCCCACTTCAAGCTTCAGTTTTCTAGTGGTACTCCAAACGCATCAAAGGTGTCAGATAATATTTAGAGAATCTGATTTGCCGGCAGTGTCGTGGTCAGGAGTGACTTAATATCAGCAGTGGGCGAAGCAATTTTGGACTCTTCCAACATCTGCAGATTTTTAAATAGATTGGAGTAAACCGACGGTTTTTATGTTTGAAATTTGTACAACGTGTGTTCATGGTTGTGGAAGAGATTTTCTTCAGGGTTTAAATTTTGAATGCAGCATTATTTTTTTTCTCCTCTTTGAAGATATTAATTACTTAACACCTATCAATTAATTTTTCTTTACATAATCCAATGTCTGTCTACTACTGTTAATACTCTACCTTTGGCGGGGCAGGATTTTCTTCCGCAGTCAACTTGATATGTGTATGTTCTAGGTATGTGTACTTGTGATTTACCCTATTTATATTTTGTTAAGCATGAATCTGTGGATAGCTGATTTTATTAGTCTTGTAAAAGTTTTCTCCATTTTCTCTTCTCTTGGAAACTCTGATTCAATGTTTGGTAAACTTTCTCACTTAAAATTTGTCTAACCTTGCTTTTGGGTGTTTTATCTTTGTCAATGTGAATTTACACCATCATTCTTTTCCTTTTTTTATAGTTCACTAATTGTCTCATGAATTCTGCCTAATCTGCTCACAATGTAATCTCTGAATTTTTAATTTCAAGTATATATTTTCTACTTCTAGAAAATAGTTATTTATGTCTCATTTTTTATTCATATTTTAAGACCTTTGTTATTTCTTAAAATATATTGAACACATTTGCTTTAACTCATTTTCTGCTATTTCAAATATATAAAGCCTTTGTGAGAATGACTGCTTTTTTTATTTTTTTTGGTCATGACTAACACTTTTTCATGATAGTTTCTTGTTCATTATGAGAATTATTTTAGTCTTAATTTTCATGTTTCTTGGGACTTATAAGTCAGAATTATTTGAGTCATAAGTCTGAGGAAGCGTCTTTGAAAAATACTTGCTTCTTCTGAGGATGTTACACCATTATCAGTCAAAGATCACTTTCGCAGATTCTCAATTGTATTTTCTTTCTCCCTTATCTAGAGCTCAGGACCATTAGATATAGAAATTCAGAATATTATGCTTTCTCCCAGAGTTGAGCAAATTGTTGGTATGTGAATAAAGGATACAAACTCTAAAGATGAGAGCTTATGTTTGGTTGTGATTTCTCAAGGAAGTGTTTTTTTGCACTACACTCAAAATCAAGGGTTAAGCTAGGCAATTTTCTTTTCGGTTGAGAAGTGGTTGTGACTGGAAAGGAGATTTGAATTTTTCATTTGCCTTCATAGTGAGAATTTAGTATTCTGGGATGGAAAATCTGTGTAAACTCACTTCCATGACTAAGCTGTGGGTCTTGCCTTCTGTTCTCTGACCACTCAAGTCCTCATAGATCAAATTTCAAGTTCACGGAGATCAGCAAAAATCCTCAAGTAAAAGCTTTGTAACTAAAATTTTTGTATTTTGCCTTCACTTAATTTTTGACCTGGTTAATTATTCTTGCCTTTCTTCCTTCTCGATATTTCTAGGAAGAGTTTTATCTTTTTCTAACCCTAACCCTAACCCTAACTCTAACTCTAAACTTAACACGAAGCCTAAGTATAGAAATAATCCTAACCCTAACTATAAGCCTAAGACTACCCCTAACATTAACCCTAACAATAACTCTAAGCCTGAGCCTAAGCCTACGCCTAACTCAAACCCTAACCCTAACCCTAAATGGAACCCAAACTCAAACCCGAACCTGAGCAGGAAGCATAGCCTTAATGTTAACCCTAATCCTAAACATAATAGAAACTCTAACCCTAACCCTAACCCTAAACCTAGTCCTAACCCTAAGCTTTAACCTAATCCTACCCCTACCTCTAACCCTAACCCAACCAAAACACTAAACATAACCCTAATCCTAAACCTGACCTTAACCCTAAGCCTGACCCAACCCAAACCTTAACCCTAACCCAACCCTATCCCTACTCTAACCCTAACCCTAACATTAATCCCTAAAATATCCTAATCCTAAAACCCTAACCCACCAACTCTTACTATAACTATAACTATAAACACTACCCTAAACCTAACCCTAACCCTAACCTTAACACAAGCCGAGTTTTTAAAAGACATTTTATCTAGTTAAATGTTTTTCCTTAGGATTTTAGTACTGGTACTTAATCTGACATTTTCAATGTAGTGATTTTAGAGCACGACCTAGCCAACTGTGGTATTAAGTATCTGTGTGATCATGAGTAAATTACTAATCTCTCTCTGCCTCTAGTTCTTTGTCTATGAAATAATAATAAAATTTAATGAATGAAAAGTTCTATGACAATGCATGTATTTACATAACACCTAGATTATTGTAAGCGTTCAATATGTATTAGCTTGCTGCATCAGCAATAACATCATGCAGATAATGTAAATGGACTTTTTGGTTTAAAGAGCACTGGACTGATAACTGATCTGAGACGGAGCCAGCCTCAGTCATTGACTTTAACAGATTCAATGGCATGATAGCGGCAGAATTCCAGCTGTAGTTAAGCGATGGTTGTGAAGTGAAAAAATGGAAGCAATGATTGTGGGAATATTTTCTGCGGAACATAACTGTGAAAAATAGATATGAAAATTGTGGAGATAGTGTCAGAAGTTGGTATAGAGTACAAGAAAAGGTATTTCATTTTAATGAGAGAGAGGTAGATGTCTTATAGTCTGTAGAGGAAAAGGTTGGAAGTACAGAGACAGATAGAGCTGATGAAGCATTAAACATTGAAGGTATTGGAGAGATTCAGATGAAGACATAAGAACTTCAGAACAGAAGAGTCAGTTTGTTCCTCTGAGATTTGAAGAAAGGCAATACGTATAGATATAGGTATTTTTCTAGTTATAAGTTGAGAAGTTGAGGTATTTCATACTGATATCTTCAATTTTTACATGAATTACAACTTCACTGGAGGAGACTGAAAAAATATGTGATTTGAAGGAAAGGGTGAGCTTTTGGAGCAACACAAAGAACACAGAACGTGATTTTTCCAAATAAATAAAAGCACAGGTACACTCAGAGATCACAGACTTATAGTAGCATTAGTCTGCCTCATTATTTAATTCCTTTCATTACTCTTCCATCACCCAAGAGTAGGTTGGTAGTTAAATTAATTCAAGAAAAAGAAATTCCAGTTGTGGAAGGAGAAAAGAAATGAGAACAAGGTGACTGTGAAATCTATGATGGAGAGGGAAGAGATATAAGCCCTGAAGTAGTGAGAGCAGAGAAAATATTTTGGAACTAAAAATTCACTGTTATGATAGAAGTGGTCTTAACTAAATAAGAAAGTAATGGGAAGTTGTGGTAAGAAATTTATACTTTATGTTTCCAGAGCTGGAGTGTTAGAAATAATATCTCCATAAAACAAAAGACTGGCGTGCAATTATAAAATTGAATTGATGCAGTCAGTCAGTTCAAAGTTGAAGGCTTTTTATGCCTAGAAATTTGAAATGGGTTATTGAGTGTGTCTTCTACATAAACATTGAAACTCATACAAAATGAAGATGAAGTGAAAGAGGTAGACTAAGAGTTAGATACCTACAACCTCATTATATTCAGCAACAAAAAAGGGTAAAATGTATACTGCATATAAATGCATGGATTTTGATTGAGAGAACAGTCATGCCTAGTTGATTCAAAAGTGACCAGTAAACTATAAGGAGAGCAGGAAAAGAAAAGAAAAAAAAAGAAAAAAGTATATATATATGGAGAGCAAAGTACATGCATCTTGAGCTGAATAAAAAAATATTAATGCATTATATCATTATATTAAGGGAGTTACATCTTATGATAATATGTCTGAAGTAATAAAAGTTTTACTCGGTTTAGAGATTAAATTTGCATATTCATTGGTAAATGTCTAGGTGGAAGAATGTTATTTTTTGTTATAATAAAAATTTAGATAATTATGACATTATACTGCACTTCACTATATAATATCTTAAAATAATATTTGTTGATCAATATTCTTCTCATTTTATAAGGAAACCTGAAACTCTAAGTAACTTTTTAAAAATTATACCTGACTTTTGAGTCCACCACTTTCCAAAAAACAATACAAAAAAACTAACAATTAAATGAAAATTATTAAAAGTACACAACAAATAGATACCATGCACTCTGTGCTGAAACTGTCTTACTTTGTTCACATCTTGAACCAGATTTAAAATTGTTTTCTTAACTTTGTTGTCAGTATTTTTGTGACTTGGTATGTATTTAAACGAATCATATTTTGTAACTGATTTATATAAAGAACATTTTTAACGGTGCATGATTGTGCTATACACACTCAATAGTTTCCAGTCACATCTTATATATAGGTTTCAGTCTTAAATTCATTGTTCATTAAAAATTGAATAAACTCAACATTAAACTTGAAAATCCTAAAAGTATAGTACCTATTGGAACTTTTTTCATTCACTGTTTAACTTACTAGTATTCCACTTTATATATTTGGGAGAGAGCAGAGAGATTTGAAAGAATGCTAATGATTCTGTCAACCATTCTCAATAAGTGTTTCCTGAAATGAGAACTTTGAGATTTCAAAGAGGAGCAAGCCCCTTCAGAGAAATGGAAATTTAATGTGGAGTCATTACTAACAACAGGTAGAGTTTTCTACTTTTGAAAAAAAAGGTACAGGAAACATGATTTTTTAAAAGTCCTTTATCTCGTTTTTGACAATTTGCTCCAAATGCGCTATGATAATTTATAAAAGAAAATAGATATTCCTGAGTCATACTTATTCATTCTGTACCCAAACTTTTACATTAAACGATTTCTGTTTTATGAAAGGTATGTTTAAAAGTGCACCTTAATCTATTAAAATAACATATGGCTATTGTGTAGGTATCATAATTTAATAGATTAGCAATACTATAAAATGCAATTACTTGTTTATTGAAATTGTAAGTTAATAACTAAGAACTGTGCAAAGAAGCTTAATGTACCAAGTAATCACAACGATTCCATTGTAACCACCTTTTCTTTTCTAAATGTGATTGTGTTGTGTTTCCGGGTCTATGTTAAAATATAAAAGTCTAGAATATCACAACACAAAATTGAGTAAAATAAGTTAGACAGAAAACACAACAGATATTATGACCCCATCAATATAAAGTTAAAAAATACGCATAAGTAATCTATGGTGTTAGAAATTAAGATAGTGGTTTCCTCGGGGAGCTAAGTATGACTGGAAGGGAATGAAAGACATTCTAGGATGCTGGTAACGTATTTCTTGATGCAAGTGCTGGTCTCATGGATGTGTATATTCTGCAAAATTTTATTGAGCTGTACACTTAAGATTTTTGCATTTTTCGGTGTATGTTTGTTGTACCTCATTAAATTTTGCATTAACAATAGAAGTTTATATTAGGGGAAATGCCCCTGTTAATCATAAGTTAAAGGGTAATATTGAACCAAATCTTAGAGTGAGTTGGCATTAGTCCCAAATTTGCTCAGTATATAAAAGAAATGTCTTTGATGACTTCATTCAAACTCTGATTTCATCTTTAGTTGGAAATGTGCTTTTTAATTTTTTATGCTGTTCTTTGTTAAATGAATAAAAACTCTGAAGTTCAAAGCTTGAAAATAAAACCTGTGATAACTATTTTTCCTTTGTTCTTTTTTTTTTCTTGAAGTAATAATATGACCCAATGTTGAAATCTAATTACCATTCCTCTAATGCCAAAACTAAACTCTGTCAATATGTAAACCATCCAGATCATCTAAAGAGATCTGGTGGTAGTCAGAAATTGTCCTATTCTACAGCCGAGAATTTTAACTCCTTAGAAAAATCAAGAAATACTTTATCCTGAAGTGAAATATCTGTAGGTTTTTTAAGTGACGTTGTCTAACAGGTTAAGCACATATATCAAATTTGAAGCTAGAGTCAGGCTCATGCTGCATCTTAATACACATTTATATTATTTAGTATTATTGTCATTATTATATCATGACTTTGCACCTTACTATGTAGCCTTTGGCTATTTAAATTAATTAAAATTAAATTAAACTATAATTTCAGTTCCTTAGTCATATAAGCCTTGTTTCATTTGCTCAAGAGTCATATGTGCCTAGAGGCTTCTGTATCGGACAGAACTTACTTAGAGCATTTCCATCATTGCAGAAAGTTCTATCGGACAGCACTAATATATGTAGTAAAACAATACATTCCTCTGAGAGTTTTTATTTTATTAAAAATGTTTATTTTGTACAACTTTCAGTATTGTAATGGCAAGACAGAAATGCTTGATACATGACATTTAACAATAATGTCACTGGTTAAACTAAGAATGATCAGATAATGAAAATAGTAATAAAAACATAACATTTACATATCGAGTTTCATGAGTGGGATATATAAAGCTTTGTATTAATTCACTAATCTTAATTCTGCTTCTAAGTATTTCGCTATGAAATAATTCTTAAATTGGCATTCTGAAAAATTTTCCAGAAGTAGAAGCCATAAAGCCAGCCTCATATATTATGCTCACAGCTTTATTAAACACACACACACACACACACACACACACACACACACACACACAACATATAGTAAGGAGCTATTTACATTTTAAAATTCTAAATATTAAGAAACCTGAACATGTAGATTATAAGCATGTGCCACCAGGAATAAATATGGTTAATCAGAATACATGATAATGAAAAGGGAAGTTGGATTAGTATTCTAAACCTTTCAAATCATGACATGGCATTAACTAATTAGAATGTCTATGCATCTCTGGGATTACTGGTTAAAAGCTCTGAACTTCGATTTGTCTTATTGTTGTTTGAGGTATAAATGTGTTTATTTCATTTTTTTTTCCTTTAGGAAATAGATTTGCTAAAAAATACACATGCAATCATATACTATGCTTATACACAAAGCAATGGTGGGGTAAACAATCAATCCCACCGTTAAACCAACTTGAACCACAGCCCAGTGGTGAACCTATGTGACATGCCAGTCAAAACACTTGATTCATGGACTGGACTCTCTTAGTGTCTATGACCTTTAATTCAGAGTTCAGTGGTTATTATCATTCTAAAGGCTTCCATCTGACATAAAGTGGACATAAAGTCTAAATCTATATAATATCCAGAAAAAATAGACTTTTTTGTATTATTTCTACACAAGGAACATCACTCTTACAAACATAAATAAGTCCTTTGCTAAACGTTTTTATTTTTCTGATTATTTATAATCTGTGTTTTTCCCCCTCCTAGGCAATAAAGGACACTGGCAATTATAATGCCATGGTATACAGACTCATAATACCTCCAATTAAAGAGGAAAAAAAGATTTGTGATAGAAACATATACAGGGAATATTAAAAATGCTATGCTCTTCCATAATATAAGAAGGTCCGACTTCAAGTTTCAAGTCATTGCAACTGACGACTGTGGGAAAGGACTAAGTGGCAAAGCTAATGTACTTATAGTAGATAAAACTTCAGATAAGGGGGTACATAAAATGCTAGTCAACAGTCAGCGTTTTTAATTCATAGAACATTTAAATTATTTTGATACCAGTTTTCTAAAACGTGATTAATTTGAATTCAGGTTGCTGATAGCTATAGTTTAGCATATAAAAAATATTGCTTTATGTTCCTTTTGTCATTTGGGAAATACAGCATATGTTTTCATATATGATTATGACGGCAATGTCATAAGCATTAGATTTCTATTTGGTCTGTGGATCTTATGTTTAATACAGAGTTGGCCGGAGCTACTTAAAATTATAAAATGCTTTACAGAGTTGTGCTATAGAAGTTAAAATATTTTTTCATTACTGTTTAAATTAGTTTTAGGCCTTGTGTAATTAAGAAAACAAAAGGAAATACTTTGAAGCAAGTTTATGTCCCAATGGATGATGTTTTTCTTGTTTCATCAAAATCCCCATTGATGATTTTGATGTCCCTTGACTGTTATATTTGGCTTCAGGCAGTAACATTACTGGTCTAGTCTGCTTTGTCTCATTTTACACAAGCTCAGTGGTAGATTATTCTCAAGGTTGGTTTGATATTAACACTTATTCAAAATATTCAATACCAGTGCATCTATCCTACAGAATATTTACCATTATTTGGACTTTTCTCTGATTAGATTCATCAGAAGTTATATTTATTATTGGAACTATCTGCCAGAGACTGAACCAAGTGTAATTTTTCTTTCGCTCTTTACATGTTATTAAATCTTTATCGTCACAGTTTTCTTCATTTAGTTCTCTGGACAAGTTTAACCTTTGTATATATGCAGACATCAATGACCAAATATTATTCTTTTTAGATAAGGTAAAGACCGATCACCATGATTGTAATTGGTATGAATGCCAGAACTTTCTCATGTATAACAGTAAAGCTGCACAGAATAAACAAAAGCCAATCTAAGCCGATAAGCTTTTGGCACAGGAGATATTATGGTTGACAGGGATTTTCGATCAAATCAATATCTGTAAACATTATGTGAAATAATGTTATTTCTCTTCCCGTTATTTAAGATAAGTACTTTGCGATGCTTTAAGGCTGGTAAGCTCACTAAGTATACTTAAAGTATGTCTTTAAAAAATGAAATAAATATATGTATATATGTATATAATATGTACATAAGCAATGTGAATTTTATGAGATTTTTGTTTGAACTCTATGAACTATTGCATGTAAATTATTAAATATACTTTTAATATTATCCAAAAAACATTTAGAAAAATTAATTCAAAGAAATCATAATGTTATTCGTTTATAAATTATTATATATGTGTACAAAGAAGCCACCTCAGTAAAATACTCTTTATAAGATCTGAACTCCTTTAAATCAAGAAAAGAGAGATATGGAAAGAAATAAGACTTTTATGTAAAGGGAACAAAATATGCCAAAACCAAAAAGGAAGGGAAAAGATGGCATGCCTAAAAAGCTAATAGATATTTACTCAGTGAGAGAAAGTAAATCAGAGACAGGCCTGAAGAAGGAAGTAGCTGGTTCATATAAAAGCTTTAGGTCATATTAAAAGTATTGAAACTTTTTCCTCAAACAACAGGAACTATTGAAAAATATTTAGTAAGAGTGAATGAAAGTAAGATTTTTAATTAAGATAAAACCTTGCATAATGCAAATCTGGACCACCCGTGAGGTTACTACTTCTGCTGCTTTGTCAAGTAATGGCTTTTGTGTTCTTTTCTACATTTGTTTGCCACAGTCTTTATACTAACTACTTGCAAAGTAGGATTCTTGGTGCACCATGTTGCTCTTTCTATACCCTTCCTCCTTCCTAGGAGTCCAGCCTTTATTCTCATCATCTGACTGTCACTCACTCACTGCTTCACACATTGCTGCGATCTCATAACTCCCCTCACTAAATCCATCAACTGACCAGAATGTACACAAACATTCTTTGCCTTATTTCCTCTTCTTTTAGATAGATTATGTGTTTTTCTAGAGCCATTACCTCCACCTGTGCAACAGATTCAATCCTCTGCTTACCAACTCTAAGATATGGTTTGAGTAGCTCTCCCATTTCTTATATACATTATCAATATCAGTCTCCTTTCTTTATTTGATTATTCCCATAACCATGTTTTTTTCTATCTTCAAAATATAACTTTAAAAACCCTCTTGACCTTCTTCTACTTCCAGCTACCAAGCTGTTTCAGTTCCTCTTTCCAGAAAATACCAATGTTAGAACTGACTCTCATTTTCCAGCATCTAATCACTCTTAAAACTTCTTTAATTATAAATTCACTCTCAACACTCATCTAAAACAGCTTATGTCAACATCATCAATTGTTTCTTGTTACTAAATGCACTAGTAATTTCAATCTTCATCTTATTTGAACTATCAACAACACTTGACTGATTGTGACCTTGACTAGGCTTTTGGATCGCCATTCTCTCTTGTTTACTTCTTACCTCACTGTTTCTTGTCAAGCCTCTCATTTTTGAGTTCCTTAGGCTAAAATATTTTTGATTCCTTCTTCTCCCAAACCACTTGATCAATCCCTTAGTAAACATTCTTGTTGTATAGTTATAGTTAAAGACAGAGATATAAATATAGATATAGAGCTACATGTTATGTGCATATTTTTTAACACTCCTACTATTACGACTTGGTTGAAACCACCATCATATTTCCCTTATTTCATTGTACAAACTCATTAACTTGCCCTAATGTTTCCATTCTTGTTCCACTAAACTCTGGTTTTAATATAATACCCAAAGTGAATCACATTTAATTCAGGTCCTATTATTTCTTAGCTGAAACCTTCTAATGTCACTTCCATGTTTTTGGAAAAGTTTTCAAGTCATCACAGAAGACCGTGAAGCTTAATAATTTGTCCTCCAATGGCCTCATTTTCTACTTTTCTGCTGTCATTCAACCTACATCATGTTGGTCCAATTGCTTTTCAAATAGCCAGACATGCTCTCACTTCACAGATTTTGAAGTGGCTCTACCTAGAATGCTCCTTCTCCAAATGTGGCATTATGGTATAGTATCAAAACAATAATCTACACATTTATCTCAAAAGACCATGAAAATACCTTTTCTTTTTAAAGAAAAGTGGGATTGTATCAGAAACCAGTTAAAAGAGACAGTGACACATCCAAGCAGAGGATGATGACAGTTTCTAGTTCTCTAGACGATGTCCAGAGGGTCCAATATGTTAGATATTTTCCGGCGAGCACTTGAAATGTGGCTAAGTTGCATTGCGATGTACTAGAAGTATAAAATACCCAATGAATTTTGATGATTTAGCATGAAAAAATGTAAGTTTTTTTCCTTAATAAGTTGTTTTATATTGATTACATGATGGAAGCATAATATATCGAATATGTTGAGATAAATGTATTGTTAAATTAATTTCACTATGTTTTTTAATCTTTTCATTTTGGGTACCAGAAAATGTTAAATTATATATCTTGTTTGTATTTTTGACACAGATCACATTTTGGATGACACTGTCTAAACTATATGGAAACAAAAGGGAAAAAAGTAAACAAAAGAAGTTTCTGATAAAGAATCTAAAGGACTTAGAATTACAACGTGTAAATTGGCAATCTGTTTTTAGAATTTTGTGCTTCACAAATGTTCCTTCTTCCTCTTTTTTTATGACTATAGCTAGCGACAATGATAGATTCCAATGATACAAATATTTTTAAAACATTTTTATTAGTAATCAACAAAGAAGGAAATTAAGCAATTTTATAAGAATGTTTTAATAGTTTTTATTTTTCAATTAGAGTTGACATTCATTATTATTTTATATTAGTTTAAGTTATATAGTATATTGGTTAGACATTGACAAATAGTTTAAAAAATACAAGTGTTAGTTTAGTATACCAAACATTAAAAAATTCTGCTAAATAAGCACAATTTTATTAATATTTGTTACAAAATACTGTCATGCATATTTCTGGAACTATTTGTAAGAAAACTATACTAAAAAAGTAACATAAAGCATATCTAGTTAACTTAAAGATTTAAATATCTTTGCTATAGATGATAGAAGAAACCAAAGATTCAGGGATGTTGGATTTCTTTGAAAAATCAAAATTTAAACAGTAACTGCTTATTCTTCATTTGTATAGTCAAAAATATGTATATTCTACTTAAACCATATACCAAGATTTAAAAAGATTTAAAATGTTAGACAATAATTTACTGGTAAGTGAGACAACTATTTTAGGATTTACAGTATGACTTTTGTTTTTCTTATGAAAATTAGAAATACATAATATTTACATCTTAAAAATACAAAAGTATGTTTTCTAAAGTTATTAAAATTAGGAGTTTTTTTTGATAAATTTTAAGCCTAATATCTGTTTCTATCTATCTTTCTATCTATCTATCTATCTATCTATCTATCTATCTATCTATCTATCTATCATCTATCTATCCATTTATCTAATCTATCATCTATCTATATCATCTATCTATCTTCCACAGAATCTTAAATCTTAATTATTTTGTTAATTCAGTCAGAATTTAGTCCCTAAGTCCATTTACAAATTAAAAATTCCCTTTGAGTAAGTAATTTATCTTTCTGGGAAATTACTGACTGTTCTTAAAAGGCAAACAATAGGATTATTTACATCTGCTAAGCCAAATTTTGCTTTCAAATAGAGGCCTTAGCACATGAATTGACTGCATTCCAAAGGTTTACTTGTGTATGAATTTCTAAAACGCAGAAGGTATTATTATACAGGGGAAAATTCTATTAAATCCCTGAACTCAGGAATAACTAACATTCTGGTTTTTCATTGTCCTACAATTAGTAAGAATCTAATAGCTATGTGTAATAGATCCCATGTGTAATGAATCCATGAAAACAGTGACAAATGAGTGTTTATCATGGTAGACGGATGGTGTAACAAAAACTTGCAAAATTTCAGTGGTTTAAACAAACACATTTGATGTTTTTCTCACAAGACAGAGCATTGAGCGTGTACATGGTTGAGTGATGTTCTTGACAGCTTTTCTCCATGTAGAGATTCAGGGACTCGATTTCTTTAACTTGTGTTTTTGTTGTTTTCTTTGACTTCTTCAATCAGATAGAGGTTGCGAGAGAAAAGGTAGATTCATCCAGATTCAATAATATTCATTTCTTCCATTGCCTTTACTTTATATTGATCATATGGTTCCACAAAAGTACAGAGTACTCATATGGTTCCACAAAAGTACAGAGGAAGTTGAGGATTCTGTTCTCATTGAGATAACATCCCATGGTTACTATTTATTTCAGGCCATTTTCTTTTGACCAGAAATTTAATTTAACTTAATTTAATTTAACTTAATTTCATTTCATTTCATTCCATTTCATTTCGTTTCATTTTATTACATTCTTTGATTCAATGTTGAAAGAAAGGGAAAAAAAGATAAGAAAAGAAGAGAAAGAGAGGGAGAGTAGGATCAAAAGGAGAAAGCAAAGGAGAATGGGATGGAGAAAACAGTTTCTTAAGTATCATATATGTCCCGACCTGCAGGACCTAGTTATTGCGTAGAACCCGAGGAGGACCGTACCTTGAAGAAAACATGGGCGGGAGAAAAGAATGGAGGCAAGACAGTGTTCTGATCAAGCCTCAAGATTTTATTTTCGAGCGGTTATATTTATACACTCAAGTGGAGAGGGCAGGGGCGGGACTGATCAGGGAAGAGAGTATTCGTTACAATCTCATTGGCGTCCACCAGATGAGGTGACTTCTACTTGGCTAGTCAGAAACAGATGGGCTGTGCCAGCAGTTGCAGGCTCCCGCTCTGCAGGTGGCGGAATGGGGAACAAGGACACGGGAAATGACGGGTGCTTCACAGTGCCGTGGCTATCCAAAGGTTACAGCTAGCAGAGTTTGTTCTTGATAACAGGATGTGGTTATTATCTTCGGGTGCAGGCTTAAGGCTCCCGACACATATACATATTTCTAGAGATTTTGGCCATGTGTTTATCCTATTAAAAACAAGAATAAACAAATTGAAACAGTGTTGGTTGGAAAATTACTGCTTGGCTCTCGCCCATGGGAACATAGGTTGTCCCCCATGGGAACATAACATTCTAACAATAAGCTTTCTGCTTCTGTACCCTCGCTTGTACAACCGACCTGTGGGTTGACATTTAGTCAATAAAAGAAAAATAGACTTTTCTGTTCAGACAGAATGAGGAATGGGGTTTAGGGCTTAAAAACCCCGTACCACTATATTTCAGGGCTGCATAATTTGGGGTCTGCTTACTCCTGGCACACCCAGCTGGCTGAATAAAGAGTGTGCTTCCTATAACTCAGTGGTTTCTGGTGGTCCGTGTGTCTATCAGGGGTTGGCGGCTACAACAAAACAAAACAAAAATACTTCTATATAACTTCTATCTCTTTTTTTTTACTCAGGACAAATAAGAAAAGAAAGTTACACAAAAACTGTGATAATCCCATCTCTAACGAAGTCATATTTTCTTGTGAAGGCACGAGCAAGCTTCAGCTCTATGTTTAAGGAAAATTTAAACGTTTAATTCCAGACACCTATAATG
The DNA here is from genome assembly GCF_000151845.1 of Pteropus vampyrus. Lineage (NCBI taxonomy): Eukaryota > Metazoa > Chordata > Mammalia > Chiroptera > Pteropodidae > Pteropus > Pteropus vampyrus. The sequence continues at coordinate 30,112 of NW_011898404.1, read as the reverse complement.
AGTTAGGATCAGGGTTATAACAGGTGTTGTTAGCTATTTGCTCATAGTGGTAGCAGAACAGATGCTTGGCTTAGTATAGACTGCAAAACATAACTATTGAGCTGACACAATGGTCTGAAAAATTTCTAATTATTTGTAAATATTTCAAATCTGGACCTGTTTTACTACATGGTAATATTTATTAGAGATGAGTTAGTAGTTGACCTCTTCAGACAAGTCATAGACTCACTTCTATTTATCCCTATCATTTCATACTTTTGGCTACTTCACTTATTTAGGTTATCTCTTGGTCGCTGTAAACATTGAATTTGTGACTCCTGATAGAGAATGTGTGAGCAGTTATATCAAAAATACTTAAAAACAAAAATCATCCCCTAAGATAAATTATGTTTAGCTATCTGATGATAAATATATTGAATCTAGAATATTCAATTTATGATCCTGATGTATTGCCGCATCCAGCAAGTGGTAAATCCTGCCACATCCAACACGGCTCTGGAAAATAAACCTGAGTGGGAACGGTGGGAGACTGAGAGAAGAAAGAAGACAGAAAGCTGGAATCAGGAGGACCATGGTCCACTGACTGTGGAGCAATGGCACAGTTTTATTTTTACAAGCTGCTTTTATACAAGAGCACACAATTGCTGACTAAAATAATATTATCCCCACACACCCTGCTATAATCCTTTGCATTTCAACAACTCATTGTTCTCCAATCAGTTCCTACTTCTCCATTCTGAGGAGGATTTGTGGAGGTGAGGCAACCCTTGGTTGGCCTCACAGAGTGCAAGGACCTTGTCAGCTTACAACCTGCTCTCCACAATGTATATGCATTTGTACAATTTTAATAGTGTGTAAAATACATGCAGGACAATATGATTTAAATTTACATTTTTTTTATATCCATATCAGGTAATAGTGAAGAGCACATGTTCTGGAGTCTGACAGCCTGTGCTAACCAGGTCCAACTTATTACATGTCTTTTTGTTTGATCAGTTTTCTTATTTAAAATTAAAATAATAATTATACCTACCCTATGTGGTAGTTATGAGATAAATAAGTGATAGCCTATAGAATACTGAGAAAAATGGAAGGTATATGTTGTAAGCAGGAAATAAATGTTTTTAGTTCTCTTTATTTTTCTAAATAAGAATAGAAAGAAGTCTGTAAATGTTAAATAAATAGGACTAATTCGTAAACAATTGTAGAAATTTATTTTAGCCCATATGTAAATTGTATGCATATAGCTCTTGATCTACACATACATAAAGCAGACTTAGAGACTATGATGATTACAGGGATTGAATTATTCTAAGTAGTCATATCCCAGAGTTTTAGTCACAATGAATAAATGATCTCATGATATTTATAAAATCTAAAGGCTGTGTTTTTCATTCTTCTGTGTCTTTAAAGAACACGTTAAAAAAAACCACCTCTATCATGTCTTAGAAAATGACCAAGAGAGGGAAAAAAAAACATCCACAACAGTCAAAGTCATTTAAGGTTCTGTAACTTCTAAGTAAACAACAGTCTATTGTTCTCAACATGTCCCCACATCTAGTGGAGACTGCATAACCAAAAATATAATTTACTCCTAAATTTAAAAATGTCAATGCTTTGTAGGGAAGAAATAAATGTTATTTAGTTATTTTAATTAGAATTAAAAAGCTGTTTTTTTCTGCTTTCAGGTCTCTGTGGTCAATCAGTTGGATATGCAAGTCATAGTTTTGGTATGGAAAGTGTAAAAGAATCTTAGAATCTTTGTCCTGGAGGAACTTTTTCTAACCTTTGTTCCCAGGACCTTACCCTTCCCATGCGTGCCCGCGCTAGGTCGCTAGGTATGTGGAAGTGATCAATGTACAAATTTACCTGCCTGCCTTTGTTCAGGGCTCTGACTCTAGAGAAGGACTCCTCTGAGCCCGCTGGCATAAATAAACCTCCTTTAATTCTTAGTTCACTGAGTGCCAGTCAGTTCTTCCGAGTACACAGGCCAAAGTCCTCAATATTTTGGTTCCCCGACAGGGAAACCCAACCGCGCTGGCCCTTTGAAGACACCAGTTTGGGCACAACGCTGAGACGGTGGTTGGCCGAGGCAACTAAGGAACTAGAAGGTGCACCCAGCCCCAGTTGGGTGTCCTTGGGCCCGGCTGCGCTCAGTCCCGCTCTGTTGTTTCCCCCGGACTCTGAGTGGTGAGAATAAAGAGATTCGGCAGACCTACATCGGATATGGTAAGGCTGGAGCTCCACGGACCCAGTCAGGCCCACCTTAAGGGTGGAAAGGGAGACTGATCACCTCCCAGGGGCAAGTGCCCTTCAGGCAGGGACCACCAGGGAGGGAATATTTTAACCTCTGAGAGTGTGTGTGTGTCTGTGTGGATCTCAGAAACCTGTCTCTGAGTTTCCAGTCTGTAGCCCCATGGTGAAAAACTACGGGGTCTGAGAGGGCCCCAACTTGCAGTTCTGTAACTACGTCATAAGGCATAATGGTGATTCGTCCCTCCGGGCAACTACTAGGCCCTGGGTTTATATGGGTACATGTTAACCAAGATGTGCTGAAAGTATCTAGAGAGATGTGGCCAGGAAGGCATCTGAGTGGTCTCTGAAAAGGGACACCCCACCCTTTTTCTGTCTTTGCGGCACTGGCACAGTTGGAAAACATGGGGTCAGGTCAGAGTAAGGCAACAGTTCTTGAGACTATGTTAAAGAATTTCAGGAAAGGTTTCTTCAGAGACTACGGCATGAAGCTGAATCCCGGGAAACTCTGAACATTCTATGAAGTAGAATGGCCTGCCTTCGGAGTAGGATGGCTCTCTGAAGGGACTCTAGACATCCTCACGGTCCGGTGCTTGTGGAACGTAGTGACAGGGAGCCCTGGGTACCCTGACCAGTTCCCCTATATCGACTCCTGTCTGCATATAGCTCAGAGTTTGCCTCCATGGGTACGGTTTACATGCAAAAGGCAGGGACAGGCCAAGGTCCTCCTCACTTCTTACGAGAAGAGAGGAACAGACAAAAAGAAGGCCACTGTTCTAACAGAGGAACCAGAGACGAGTGACGCGTCACCCCCTCCGTACATACCATGGCTGCCAGAGACTCCACCTCCTTCAGTTTTCCCTCTTGAGAGACTTCTTCTCTCAAGGCCCAGCCGCATGCCTACAGTCCCAAGCCACTCTCCAAATGCCTGTATGAGAAAGTTGGGAATCTGTGGTTCAAGACGAGGACGGGAATTTACACCCAGGATGGACGATGATATACTATCAGCCATTCTCAATCTCCTAAATTGGAAGTACAATACCCCCTCCTACTCGGATAAACTCCAAGCAATGGTCGAGATGATGGAGTCACCTGTTCTAGACACACCAACATACCTGGGATGACTGTCAGCAGTTACTCAAGACCCTCTTCACGACAGAGAAAAGAATACATGTCCTGAAGGGAGCTAGGCAATATCTAGAGGAAAATATTCCAGCTGGGACGGCAGACCCTGAAAGATGGGCCCAAAGGCAGCACCTGATGAGAGGCCAAGCTGGGACTTCGCTACCGAAGAAGGATGGGTTCACATCCAGAGGTACCAAGACACCCTCCTTGCAGGTGTAAAGGCAGGGGACAAAAGACCCTGGAACATGTCCAAGATCTCCTTGATAGTTCAGGAAGCCAATGAGACCCATGGGGATTTCTACGAAAGACTCTGTGAGGCCTATTGAGTTTACACACCCTTTGACCAGGAGGCTGCAGCCAACCAACATATGGTCAATGCTGCTTTTGTAGTCTAAGCTACCCCAGATATTTGAAGAAAGCTTCAGAAGCTGGAGGGATTTGCCAGAGTGAATGTCACTCAACTTCTAGACATAGCCCACAAGGTCTATGCAAACCGAGATGTCGCCACAGAACAGGAGGCCCAGAGCATTCGCAGAGAAAAAGCAGCTTTGCTAGCAGCACCCCTTGAAGGACAACAAGGGGTCAGGGTCCCGAGGATGGGGAAAGGAGTGCACCCCAAGGGTGGAGCCTGAGAAGCCCAGATTGTCCAGGGACCAATGCGCCTACTACAAAGAAACGGGACACTGGAAAAATAAATGCCCCAACAAAAGAAGGAAGGGATGTGAAAGCACCAAGTACCAACAGGAGCCACAAGTGGAGAACTCATTGGACTGGCGGGGGCAAATTCAGACTGAAGGGGACCGGGCTCCATCCAGCTCGGCCCTCGGGAGCCCATGGTCAGAGCAAATGTGGGGGCCCAACCTGTGACATTTATGGTAGACGCCGTAGCTGAGCATTCGGTTGTCACCTCTCCAGAAGCCCCACTGGGTGAAAGGACTGCAACGGTCCTGGGAGCTACTGGGGATAGAGCAATCCAATAAACTTTTTGCAAAGCTCGCACTTGTGAAATCGGGGGACATATGATCTGACATGAGTTTCTCCACCTGCCCGACTGCCCAATCCCTCTTCTGGGCCGGGACCTCCTCTCCAAGTTAGTAGCCCGAATAACTTTCGAACAAGGAGGGAAAACTACCCTGAGCTTGAAGGCCATTTCGGTAGCCCGGGAGGAGGAATGAACTCTGTTTCGCTCCTCGTAAAAACAAGGCAACCCTCCCAAGTGTCAGATGAACTTTCCCCTGGTATGGGCCAAAGATAACCTACCCGGACTAGCAATGAATCAACCTCCCTTAATACTTGGTTTACTCCCTGGGGCCATCCCTCAATGCCTCCGCCAGTATCCCATTCCCCAGATGGCCTGACTAGGCCTACAGGAATATCTGATTCACCTCAGAGAACATGGGATTCTCATTGAATGCCAGTCCCCATGGAACACACCACTGCTGACAGTCAAGAAACTGGGGCGAGGATACCAATCAGTGCAGGATCTCTGACTAAGCAACAAGGCTATGATAACCCTACACCTGGTGGTGCCCAATCCGTACACTCTCCTCAGACAACTTCCTGCCACGGCCAAATGGTTCACCTACCTGAACCTCAAGGATGTTTTCTGTCTACAGCTGGCACCTCAAAGTCAGCCTCCGTTTGCCTTTGAGAGGCAGGAGCCCGACACCGGCAGGCAGCTGCAACTGACCTGGACTAGGCTCCCATAAGGTTTTAAGAACTCACCGACATTGTTTGGGGATGCACTCGCAGCCGACTTGGCAGAATTCCTCAGAGAGGGGCCTCGGTGTACTCTCCTCCAGTATGTGGATAATCTCCTAATTGCTGGGGAAACTGAGGAAGATTGTGTAACAGGAACACGAATATTACTGAAACTCCTGATTACCTGTGGGTATAGGTCTCGTGGAAGAAAGCTCAGATTTGTAGAACTCAGGTCCGATACCTGGGATCCCTCCTCAGCCAAGGAAAACAGGTCCTAGGACCTGAGTGGAAGGCAGTGACAACCTCCATTGCTCAGCCAGGAACTAAGTGGGGCTTATGTGAATTCCTTAGAGTGGCTGGTTTCTGCCGCATTTGGATCCCCGGGTACTCAGCTCTTGCCTGACCTCTGTACAATCTCTTAACAGGGCCTGAATTGGGATCCTTAAATTGGACTCAAGAGGCAAGGGATGCCTTTCAGGAAATAGAGTTCTCTCGGACAGGCCCCGGCTCTCGGCCTACCAGACGTTGAAAGGGACTTCAATCTGTTTGTCCATGAGAAGGACAAAGTTGCCCTAGGAGTGTTGACTCAAACAGTAGGGCCATGGTAGAGGCCTATAGCACATATATCCAAAAAGTTGGACTTGGTTGCCTCTGGGTGTCCACCCTGCCTCTGCGCCCTGGCCGCCACAGCAATGATAGTTCAAGAGGCAGACAAACTCACCTTGGGGCAAGAACTGATTGTAAAAGTTTCCCATGTAGTCACCACCTTAATGAACAGTCAGGGACATTGGTTCCTCTCTAATGCAAGACTGACACAATATCAGGGGATGCTACGTGAAAACCCCCATATCACCCTCGAACTGTAAGAACTCTCAACCCTGCTACCTTCCTCCTTACTGAGGAAGAAGATCCAGTCCATGATTGTGAGGAAGTGACTGATGAGGTCTATGCCAGCAGGCCGGACCTCAAAGACCAACCCATCTCCAACCCCAAACTAACCCTGTTCTGTGATGGGTGCAGCTTCTTAAAAGAAGGACAACGCCAGGCTGGGTATGCTGTAACTACCCAACAAGAAATTATCAAAGCCCAATCACTTCCAGCCAGGTGGTCAGCACAATGAGGTGAGCTGCATGTGCTAGCCCGAGTCCTTGAACTGGGCAAGGGAAAAAGGACTAATATTTATACAGATTCCCGCTATGCCTTTGCTACTGTTCACATCCATGGGGCCATCTATAAGGAAAGAGGCCTCTTAACTGCGGGAGGAAAAACTATCAAAAACAGGGAAGGGATCCTGAAAATTCTTGACGTCATATGGCTACCTATGGCCATCATGCACTGTAGGGGACGTCAAAAGGAGATAACCCAATAACAGAAGGCAATCACTTGGCAGACAAGGTGGCCAAAACTGCAGCTCAATAGGCGCCCCCTAAGGAAAAGACTCGCCTTGTAGCACCCATTCTCACCTTGGAAAATCAACCACCTCCCTACACTCCAGAGGAGGACCAATGGGCAAAATCTGAGGGGGCTACAAGACTAAAGGACATTGGTGGAAGTTACCAATGGTACAAATCTTTGTTCCTGTACTCCTTGGTCCTTCCTTAGTGGCTGAATACCATCAATTCACCCACCTAGGGAAAACTGCCCTGAAAGCTCTGATGAAGAAACAATACAATATAAGTCAACTTTCTGCCTTATGTAACAAGATATTTAGTAGATGCCTGACTTGTACCAAGAAAAACCCCGAAATGGCACCCAAGGCACCACCTGGAGCACAAAGGTCTAGAATCAGCCCTTTTGAAGACTTAGAAATAGACTTTACTGAAGTCCCACCTAGCCGAGCCTACAAGTACCTAGCAGTATGAGTCTGTACCTACTCTGGAATGGTAGAAGTTTTCCTACGAGGACCGAATGGAGTAGGGAAATAGTAAAGGTCCTGCTCTGGAAAATAGTATCCAGGTTTGGATTGCCAATTAGCATCCACAGTGACAATGAATCCGCCTTCATAGCAGAGCTTACCCAGAAACTGTCTCAGGCCCTAGGCATTAAAAGGTTGCTCCATACAGCATATTGACCCCAAAGCTTAGGGAAAGTAAAACACATGGACCGTACCCTTAAGGGCACTCTCACCAAGTTTAGCCAAGAGATCAATCTCCCTTGGCTGGACCTTCTCCCTTTAGCCCTGCTTCGAGCCTGATGTACTCCCAACAAAGTGGGGCTCTCTTACTTAGAACTAGTATATGGGAGGCCTCCCCCATGCTTGGGAAGCATCCCAGGAGATTTACATCAGATAGGACAACGAGACCTCTCCAAAAGGCTTCAGGGTCTAGGGACTATCTTAACCCAACTAAGGGAATATACTCTGGAGCAGGTCCCTATACTGCTTGGATCACCAGTCCACTTCCATAAACCCAGGGACACGGTATGGGTAAAGAATTGGAAAAAGGAGGCTTTGCAGCCACGGTGGATGGGCCCCCACACAGTTATTCTAACCACACCTACTGCTCTTAAGGTAACCAGAATAACTCCTTGGATACATTATTGTAGGATCAAGAAAGCTGACTTTCCAGATAACCGGTGGACAATCCAGCTCACCCCACAGAGTCTGCTCCGCATCTGCATAAAGAAGTGGAGCCCTGATGAGTCCACATGACCTAGGTGTTCTCATAACTATGGTAGCCTAATTTCTTTTGTACTAGGAATTGGACTGGCAATTGTCTCCCCAAGGAGCTGGATAAACTTTTAGTGGTCACTTGTGGCAATCTCTTTTGTAGACCTGCTTGCTACCCTATTTTACTTCCTCGGACACCAACGACCACCAACAGGACCTTGACCACCAGATAAGATTTGCAAGCCCTGCTTTGATCACTCCATGGGCTGATCAGTCAATGCATGGCCGAAGCTTGAGGATGGCTCCAATCAAGGTGATCATCGTTCTAGGATTCATAAGGACTGTTTTCCCTGCTTCAGGACATTGGGAATTCCAGGTTATTTGAACATGGGTGGATGGAAGGATAGTTAATGCCACTAGGTGGGACGGGAACTGCCACCCTGTAACCCTCCAATTTGATGCTTGTGGGATAATAGAAACCAAATCATGGACAGATTGTGGTGGGCTAGGATGGGAACGATATTATGCTCCACAACATAAATACCTCTGTTTTAAGTCAAGGCAGAAGGGTAACTGTGATGATATAGGAGAATTCTACTGCACCTACTGGAGTTGCCCCCATGCCCATTCAGGGGCTGTAAGCAGTGGAGTAACTCTCCTTAGGCCCCTGGCGAAGTGCTCCTTTGGTCACTGCCACCCTACTGCCTATGACATCAGGGACCCAGAGGGTCCCAAAGGGAGCCAAGAGGTGATAGTTGGGGTCCAGATAGTTGGGAAAAGAAAAGATCCAAGAGCTATCATTAAGATAATAAAGTCGTGGGTGGTCAATCTTACCTCTCGCCTGAGGCTCAAACGCAGCAGTGCCACAGGAACCTCTCCCACAGTCCGTCTCCCCACTTCTCGCCCCCTCCAGACATGGAGCCACCCTGAATTCCCACTCCAGGAAATTGTCAATGCTACCCATCAACTTCTGCTACTAGCCAACCCCTCCCTAGGGTCTGACTGCTGGCCCTGCACCTCTGTGACTACTTGGATCTTTACAGGCCTTTGAGTAAATGGTATTGTCACCCACAAGCATTCTGGACTGCCTGGCCTGTCTGGCCCTCAATAACATAGGTTGGTAATACCACCTGTGTACAAGGTACAGGAACCCAGCCTAATGTAAGTGATGATTGCACTCAATCTGGCAGCTAAATTCCAACACCTTGTACCGGCTCCAAATGGCATGTATTTCTCTTGCTTGAACGGGTGTACACCCATTTCAACGGGTCACAGTGCAGCTTATGTGCCATAATTATCCTATTGCCTAATCTCTCAGTTGTGCCCGGCTCTGATGTAACCTACCTGGCACAGCCAATCGGGCCCCGAATTCGCTGAGCACCCATATTAATACTGATGCTGGCAAGAATCGGGCAATAGGGGGAATTGCCTCCGGAGGAGCCAAAATAGGCATAGTTAAACATCGATTCCTTCAACTGTCCACTCGAATAGATACAGACCTCAGTGCATTAGAGAGTGCTCTAAATACACTCAAAGATCAGGTATACTCACTGGCAGAGGTTGCTCTGCAGAATAGAAGGGCCCCGTCTTGCTTACCATCAACCAAGGGGGCATGTGTCTTTACCTTAAAGAACAATGTTGTTTCTATGCCAATAAGTCTGGAGTTGTACGAGAAAACATAAGCTAGTTGTGGGTTCAAATCCAGGGGCATATAGCAGAAAGGGAGCAGCAAGGAACATGGTGGAACCCTTTATAATCATGGGGTTCCTGGCTGGTACTGCTCCTTGGACCCCTTGTTGGACTTATCCTTGTCCTCACACTGGCACCCTGTGTTCTGCATTACCTGTTGAACTTAATCTCAGAACGGGTAGAGGGCATCAAGCTTCTGATGGTCCTCCGCCACCTATATGAACCCATATCTCAACAATCTGATGTGTGATGCAACCCAAACACAAGTTAAGGGCACATCAAAGAGGGGGAATGATATGGGAAGTGTAGAGGAATCTAGGCGGCTACCTCATCCTGGATGAACTTTTGCTAACCTTTGTTCCCAGGATCTTACCCTTCCCATGTGCATGAAACAGAATATCTCTGGGTATGCGGAAGTGATCAATGTATAAATTTACCTGCCTGCCTTTGTTCGGGGCTCAGACTCTGGAGAAGGACTCCTCCGAGCCTGACGGCAGAAATAAACTTTTAATTCTTAGTTCGCTGAGTGCCGCTTCGTTCTTCCGAGTACACAGGCCAAAATCCACAACAGTTTCTAATGTGCTTCCAACGCTAGTGGGAAGAAAGATGGAAGATCGTACTAAGTAATGGATTTTTTTGACTTATAATTTAATTTCATATGGCTATACTTTTTATTCGATTAGATCATTTAAATCAGTATAATGTTTAGATTAAACATGCCTTTTAAAACACTATCTTAATAAGAGTTTAGTTAGCTTGCTCTTTTCCTGAAATAGGTAGCTTTATTTGAAATATGTGTGAAGATTCTTAGAGTACTTTCAGATAGGAATGAAAATTTGATGTGAGAAGATATTCTTCAGAATGTTTTGATGGATACATCAATATAATTTCAAATTTGGCATGTAAGAAGTAGATCATAACATTAATTATTTGAGTATAATTCATGATTTTGGGGGGCTCAATATTATCTAAATACTTCATTATTTAAGCAACCCAGTTATTCTAGAGAATGCTATTTCTCAAAGTGGTGTATCTAGATACCTAAAGCTTATTCTTTCCAAAAAAATAGGTGATAAATTTTAAATATATATTTTTAATTATTCTAAAATATATGCCATGCTCATCTGCCTTTGAACAGTTTACACTGTACATGATTGAACATATTATTGTCGACTCAAAGTTGTGATTGCTTATTAAACTACATGTTCTCAAATATTCTGAATGCCATCAATGATTATTAAAATATCTTTACACTTTCACTCTTAAGTAACCTAACCTAGCCCGCCATCATTTCACAATTTCTATATTGGTCTTTATTTATTATTCTGTCTTCTATTGGGTTCACGTTGACAGATGTCAATGGTCACCGATTATCTGCCTCTCTCTAGCAAAATATCTCTCACTTCTGAGTTGCATGGAAGAGCTTCAGATAGATAACTAAACTTTTAGTAATTATGCGTCAAATAAAATACAATGACACTGATTAAGGCAGGAGTGATTCTCTTATAAGAGGCATTTGTTTTATAACAATGATTTGTGGACATTTTATGAAATTTACCCTTTGACGGTCACATAAAATGTCCTATGAATGAGGTGATTATCAATATTTGTGCATGGAATGTCAATCGTGCAGTGTCTTGTTCACATGTTCAAAAGTGGTTTATATATGTTTAACCCATATCAAAATAATAGCTGATTACACCTTAAATTTTAGAATTATGCCTTTCTCTTAGCTGCTTAATATCATCTGTTGGGATAGGCTTTCTTTGATCACACTATCCAAAAGAGAGGAGACTTTCTTCAACCTCTAATGTTTATTCTTTATTTTTCTTTAAAGCATTAGCTCATATTTTTATTATATGTCAATTTTCCACTGAATATAAGCTCCATGAGGCTAGGAAATCTATTATTCATGATATAATTCCAGTTAGAAAGAAGGCACTCAATGCATTTTACTTAATGAAAATTTTATTCAGGCAAAATCATGATGCCCCTTTCCTTACGATGAGGTGAAATTCAAGCAAACTAAAAAAGGCAAATTAAAGTATAACTTCATATCAATTTATGTTATTTGTACCTCTTAAGTGCATGTGCAATATGAATGAGAAAACTCAGGCAACTTTCACATCTTGCAAGAAATGTGTCACTTTGAAAGGAGCTTTGACTTCATATAACAGTGGTTTTGAAACACAAGCTTGTACAAATATTTTAAACTTTCCCAGTCTCAGTTTCACCATTTAATGGCAAGGGCTAATAAAAATTAAGTTCTAGAATTGTAGTGAGAGCTAAATGATATAAGCCATCTCGAAGAGTGAAAATTGTGAACATTTAATGAATAATAAATATTCTACATAAGTGAGGTAAGTGGCCCAAAGGTAGTAGGGCAATAGTCAAAGAAACATGAAGATAAAAAGAAATGGCCTGCTGGAAAATTCACATAAGATGGAATAGAATGGGGTGTGAAGGTGGAAGCTGAGATAAAAGACAAAGGGAATGAGAAAGTTAGAGGAAAAAACAGGACTTTAGGGTGATGGCTAGACAAAGCAAAAGGCTGGAGGAAGGGAGAGTTCACAACCTGGCAGGCATCAAGCGCAAACCCAACAGCTGTGATTTATTGAGAGCTAATCCTTCCTCCTAGGAACGTTAATTGGGCAACTCACCTGAGCCAGTCTGGGGCTCAGAGAAGCTGAATTGATGTCACCTGGCCCCTGACCTGACAGAGCTCCCCTCTGTTCTTTTGCCTGCCCTGGGCCTGGCCGCTTTGAGATAGCAGAAGAGCCAAGCAAAGACAGGGCCAGGGAGAGAGAAAAATCTCCAGAGTGGAAGTGTCCAGATGAAATGGTGGCTCCTGATCCCTTGTTTGTCAGCTCAGAGATTTGGAGCGAAAGCATGGATATTGGTGAACCAGACAGTCAGGGCAGGGAGGGAACTGAAATCCAAATGGCCAGCTACCCTGCAGTTCCCCCAGTGCCTGGCCAGGTGCTGATTTCCCAGTGTGGGCAAGGCAGTGACTCTCAGACCTTCCAATGCCAGAACATTTGTTGGACTAGTCCCCAGGGTAAAAGAGGGCACCTGGCCAGTTTTTGGACAGGGACTTTCTTGAGACTTGATTTCTTCATTCCTGCTGGCATTGAAGGCTGGAAGCCCGTGATACCCGCCAAGATGGCGCCATGAGCAGAGGGCTGAATTCAACAGCTGAAGTGTCAGTTGTGTGTCCTGAAATTCAAATGAGCGCTCAATCTTCCTGCCTACAGCAGAGACTCCATCGATACTACACGTTGCTGTGGCTCTTCACTACTGAGTAGTACCACGTCTTCCCCAGCCTCAGCCCAGGCCAGACAGGAAGAACAAGGTGTGCATTCTCCACTAACCCCAGTGTTGCTGGAGACCACATGAGTTCCAGGGCTCAGGGCCTCTGCCTGGCCTCCTGCCTTGCATCAAACTCTTTCTCTCTTCAAGTCATGTCTGCATCTGCAAGCTGTCTACCCAAATGCCACTGGCTGATTTCTTCGGCCCAGTGGTTTGTGCAGCTGCCAGTCTATAGTGTGAAAATGGGTAGTTGCTGAACAGCCCTGGGAATTTTGTGCTGTGACCCTGGCTTTTTCGACTGGTCCCCCTGCCCATCAAGGAAGAGAAAGAGGCCACTGAAAAAAACAGAGCCTTCTGGTTTCACTCCCATGTGGACCTGGGACAGAGCGCAAGACATTAAGAAGCAGCACGAGCAAAAGTGAATTCTTAGGCTCAGACAACAGACCGAGGATGAGCAGATACTCAAGGCGGCAGGAGGACAATGGCAAGTGTAAAGAGGGTCAGCGCCAGGGTGACGGTCAATGAACAGGCAGCTAGTGCTGAGCACGCCACAGACTAAATGGCTGTTGGCTAATGAATTAGCACACCTGACATTTTCCTAAGGTTCTAAAGCCATGTAATTCGGCTAGATTTCTTTTGCTACAAATGACAGACTGCAGCAGCATTTGAGGTGCCAACACCGAGATGGACTTTCTGGTGATGACAGTACCGAGAACACATTAGATCGCCGTGTGGATTTGACGGGATGTTTTTCCATTGAGTCACAGAGATGGTAGCAAAGGATATTAGTGGAAGGTGGAGGAAGTTGAAAATGACTGGCAGACTGGGTGTATGACCATTTCATGGGAGCATTTCATGAGAATCCCTTGATTTAGAAAGGAGATGAACTCAAAAGAGAGGGCTTCGACTCACAGGGAAAAGGTGGCTTCTCAAAGGCCAGAAGTGTTGCAGCCTAATACTTTCTGAATTAGGTAGCCCAGAATAGAGATATAAAAGAAAAGCTGTAATGCTGACTCAGTGCTCCTTTTCTCACTAGTTGACCAAAAAAAGGAGCGTTGTGGAAAAATGAACATTTTCGTCGTGAACAAAGGGTACTGGAAGGTATCTGTCTCTTAGGAGCCAGTTGAAAATATGGCTCCTGGGACCCAGGTAGTTCCCAACAGTTGGATATTCCTGCCCTATCAGGGTGAAAGGAAAGCTGTGATTCTGACTCTAAACTCCTTTTCTAAATATTTTATAAATAGTGTAGCTTTTTAGGAAAATGAACAGTCTCCTCCAGGACAAAGGGTATTTGAGAGGCACACATCATTTTATCCATTTTTGGAATAATTGTTTTCTTTGAAAATTGTACCCCAAAGTAAATCTTGTTTCTCATAACGAACCTTGGTTATGGTTCCATGAACTAGGTTGTATTAGTTTAGGCTAGTAATGTTCAGCTTCTCAAATTATATTATAGAGATCACATAATTTTGAAAATGACATTTCTTAAAATAAGCATCAGAATTCTTTTTGACATTATATAGGTTATCAAGAAAGTGATAAATCATAAAATCTATTTTTGTAATAGATAATATACAGCTACCACATCTTAAGACTAAAAGTTTTCTTGAGTTTGCATTATTTGAACAATTTCTGCTATATAGTATGAAGTGGGGTTTATATGTTGCCTTTGTTTATAAAAGCATGTATAGTAAAGTCTTTTAAAGTATAGTTTCTAATTTTGTCTTGCAGACCTAGTATTTCTGCCTTATAATCCTGCATACAATTAATTCATTGGAAAAATTAATTCATTTTTATTGCAAGTCAAAAGAATTTTTCTATCAATGTGACTGAATTGAACACTTTCAAATAAATGTCAGCTCTTATAAAGGCACATGTTTTCACTGTAGGCACCATTGGAATTGTGGAAAAGGGTTTGTCATGGGAGAGATGTTGCATCATATTCCTGCTTTACTGGTAGTATTTTTTATCATAGAGTTAGTAACTCAATTTCTTTGAGTTTTTTCATCTGATAAATAAAAATAATAACATCTACTTGGTGGAATTATTGTGAAGATTAAATGAAAATATTTGTTCCATACATTAGTACAAGGTTTGCAGTGCTCTCCCTTCTGGATTCAAGGAGCCCTGTGATTAAATTATACATAGTAAAATGATGCTTTATTTTCTTCTTGTTAATTAGTTTTTTAAGTTGACATTTTATTAGTCATGAAGTTGATCGCTGTTGCTTTTGATGCTGGTGAGCTGTGATGTCTAGCAGTGCCACAGTGAAAATTCTTGTCTTACATCCTGGTGATATCCCGTGCTTCACACAATATAGGTCTTGATTCCTATCAGGTTTTATAATACATGAAGGTTTCTGTTTTGTTTTGGTCTCTAAATACTGATGCAACATGAATTTATCAATGAGGTAACTTCTAATTCTAGTTTAGGTTTTTCTAACTTAACATTGTATTTATTTTAAAAGTTAACATAGTTAAAATGGCAATTTTTTGTAAAGAATATCAATTTTAGTAATGCTTTGGTCAATATTGGATCCGTTAAAAATGATAAAAACAAGCTTTGAAAAGTACAACATTATGTTTGTGGGTTTAAAATGCAACTGACTATTGTTCTTGATGGTGAGTAGACATTTAGTTTCTTATCAGATAATCTATATTTTCTAATTTTTGACACACATCTGAGGGGATATTTAAAAAAAATCAGTGATATCTTTGTCCATCAAGACGACTGAGTAAAGAAGACATGGTATATATATATGGTGTAATATTACTCGGCCAGACAAAATGAAAATTTACCATTTGCAACAACATGGATGGACCTAGAAGGTATTATGCTAAGTGAAATAAGTCAGACTGAGAAAGACAAAGAGCTCATGATTTCACTTGTATGTAGAATCTAAAGAACAAAATAAACAAACAAAACAGAAACAGACTTATAGATACAGAGGACAGACTTATGGTGCCAGAATGGAAGAGGGGTTGGGGTAGAGGTGAAAAAGTTGAAGAGATAATTGGTAGTTACAAAATAGTCACTAGTCACAAGGATGTAAAGTACAGCAAAGAGTCTGTACTCAATCACGTAATAATAATAATATATGGTGCCGGGTACTAGATTTATCGGGCTATCACTTTGTAAGTTATATAAATGTCTAGGCACTATGCTCTATACCTGCAACTAATATAGTATTTAATGTCAGCTGTTATTGAAAAGAAAATAACATTAAAATAAAAAGATTTTAAAAAACCTTTTAAAGATTAAAGAGTATGTATGTGTTCATGTGCATATATTATATAGTATAGGTATAGAGTTTGTTTGTACACTCTTAGTCAGGTCAGGCTTCTATACCAGATATCACAGTCTGGGTGTCTTATACAGCAGACATTTATTTTCTCACAGTTCTGGACTGGAAGTCTGAGATCAGGGCACTTGCATGGTCAGGTTCCAGTGAGAACTCTCTTCTAGGTGTGCAGAACATTGCCTTCTCACTTGTCCTCACTTAGAGGAAAGTGATAGAAAGCAAGCAATCTCTCTGATGTCTCTTCTTGTAAGGGCTGTCATTCCAAGACAAGGGCCCAACTTTCCTGGCCCATCTAAACCTAATTCCCTGCTAATGGTCCATTTCAAATATTGCTCCAATGAGGGTTAGTGCTTCAGTGTTTGAATTTTAGGAGGAAACTATTCAGTCCATGGTGTGTGTGTGTGTGTGTGTGTGTATGTGTGTGTGTGTGTGTGTGCGAGCGTGCGTCTTTTAGAAGTGAAGAATTTATTGAAAAAATAATGAAATTAAAATTACTGTATTTTAGGATTGCTTCACAATTAAATATAAGTGATAGAAAGATTTAGAATGCTCTTCTGAAAACACAGTAGAATTTTTTTTCATATTGTTTTATTTTTGTCTCCAAGTTAAAATATTAGTTTACTTTCATTAGTCTGTTAAGACTCACAGGAGATAGTTTTTTCACAATGATTTACTTGTTCTGGGCATATCATTAAAAGGCAGCCAGTCATTGTATTATTCCAAAGGTTTTCAACCTTAGGTAGAAATGAAGAACTCTATGGAAAATACAGCGTTCTGTGAAACTCAATAATAGAAGCTCACAGTACTGAAGAAGCATGTTGAAGAAACATTTAACTGTGTCTGAAAATGTCTAGCATAGATTGGAACTGTATTTCAAAGGGAAGTAGAGCTTAGGAACTCCACAAAAATGTAGAAGGATGTTCCACACTAAAGATACAGCATATACAGAAGTATAAATAAGGAATATGAGAGAATGTACTGATTCCAGAATATTTTAGTAATTTAGTCTATCTAGAGCTAAATTGGAAATTACGCAATGATATAAATCGAGACTCAAGAAAAATGAAGATTTCATACAATAGACCATTTTATCATATTCTGAAACTTAGATTTTATTCCTCTGATAATTTCTAAAAGCTACCTAAGAATTTTCAGTTAGAGCCGGCACTAAGATAGTGTCGGAGGAGGTAGGTGATGTATCTGTGAACATTTACTCCACTCAACCAACTAGTTTTCTCCTTTCATAAAATGTTGTCTTCATAATATCTAAGTGCTGAATTACATTGTTAATACAAATATAGCAGAAAATTCTACATAATGTATGTAAGACATTGAGATGTAAACTGTATTTAAAACAATAAAAATTATTGATAATCTATTTTAAAGGCTATTTTCTTCATTATGTATATGATTACCAAATCCCATCTTTTGGAATTGACATGGAAACCTGTGGACTCCAATTCTTAGAAAACATACTTTTTGAGAACTTCCTTGAATGTCATCATTTTGGTCTTCTCAAGAACAAAGATGGATGAAAACTCACTTGTGTTTCTCACCAAATTATCTAGGAGATACTCGCAGAAAAAGGTACTTACTATATGAGAGGGTCCAAAACTTCCTCATAGTTTCCGTCCAATAAAATTCCTATCTTTGTTCTCCAAAACTTCCCGCCCCATATCTAGTCATTCCTTGGAAGCCTCAAGAGAAGTGAAAGATGGTGCAGAACACTTTCTCTTTAAATAAACTCATCCAATTGTTTGCCTTTTCTCTGGACTTTCGTTTGGAGCTCATGTCCTTATTAATAGAAGTACACCTACAGTCTTCCCTATTGTATTGCTTGTTAACTTTTGTAGCTAAAACATTGTGGCACTAAGGCCAAGATCATAAATCTCATCATGGCATTGCTCCTTTAGCTTTCTTTTCTTTTTTTAAAATTATCTTTACTTACTGCCACCTTTTAAAAATATATTTTTCAACAAATAATTTACCATTTCTTACATTCTCTGCATAAACTACTAACTGCAAATAGATTCTATGAATAAAGTTGTTAAGTTAAAGAAGAGACAACTAGTCAATTATTCAGTTCTGAAATTAATAGCAGTCATTTGAGAACATGGAAAAGAATGTTTCACCTTCCAGAAGAACATTTCTAACACTTGGAAATAGTGCCCTGACTGTCTCAGTTCATTTCTTATTCTGAGACATAAAAGTAATTTGCTAATGTCATTGCATCCTGCAGTTTATGAAGAAAATCCTACATTAAGAATTAAAAAATGCCATAATGGATTCATTAGTACTTGGACAATGAACAGGATTTTTTTGTTTGTTTGTTTTCTATAAGGCACCCAGAAATTTGGACAATAAAAAAGTCATATTAAGTATTGGCAGAAGTTACTACCTTTTGAATAAATACAAATAAATTAATCTAAATGTGTATGTAGGCTTAAATTTGACATAAACTATGGGATGAACTATTAGAAAAAAAAACTAAGGCTGATGATTTTCTTCTTCATCGATCATCTCTTTAGCATTTATCAATCATCATGCTTTCAAAGATTTTTAGAGAAGAACATAGAGTGTTCCTGGGCCTCCTAACTGCTTTACTCTTACTCCTGGGCATAGTTAGACTACATTTCCTACCCTCACTTTCTAGATGGAGCCATGTGACTATATTCTGGCCAGTAAAATGCAGTGCAATATGGTCTGCATTATTTCCTGATCTGATTTAAACTTTTCCCCTTTTGGATGTGTGAAATGGCAAAAACCCGGGAAACCTTGGGAGCCATATGTTGACAATTGTAGAAATATGATATAAAAGGAGCTTAGTCTTCTGAATCACAGCTTGGAGAATAGCTACCTAACTAGATATGCCCTCAATGAACTGTTATGTTAGCAAGAAATTTAGGGGCTTATCTACCATGTTAGCTAGTACCATTTCGATTAACATATTTTGCCAACATTTTATTAGTATAAAACAACTGATGACATAACAAACATTTTAGAATCTTTTCATTATATTGCAATATTTCCCAGTTTTTCATTTTTAAAACAGCATTCATGGTAGAATACTTTTATAATTAAACTACTATCTTTGGCAAAATACACTTTTTCAGATTGCTGTAATGACCATCAGAATCTCCTTCCTTATCAGAATAAAGAAAGAAAAAAGAATATTTGGTTCCTGGGAATTTCATGTCTCCTTCTCTCTCTTATTTTTTCGAATCCATTTCCTACCTCAGCTAGATGCACATAACTTCCAGAAATGTCAAACTTTGTTATCAATCCCCCATTATCAGTATGATCCTTTCTGTTGGAGTTGAAGGATGGCAGAACATGCCACACATGATTATGCTATTTAGGTGTAAAGCTTATTTGAGCAAAAAACACTTAAAAAAACAACAGTGCAAGAAGGGCATTCTAATCTCCCCTTTTCTTCCTGGAAGCAGGAGATAAAAACTTCCATGGGAAATATGCCCTTATTACACAAGGAGGAAAAAAATTCTTTAATAGGGAGTCAAAGCCAAGGGAATTCTATACAAACAGGCCTTGTTAAAATAATTTCTTTACTCCCTTTAGCCCCACTACAAAGTTTAGTTATTTTCTATAGCTCTCTCTCTCTTTGTTCAACTTAATGTGAAAGCATGTAGGTTCTGTCATTCCTTTGGGTCTTCATTTCCTTATGAGGGCTCCCGTAACATGTAAACTTTATATAACTATGTATGCTGTCTCCTGTTAATCTGTCTGATGTCATTTTAATACTTAAGTCTAGACGAAAACCCCTAAAAGGAGAGAAGTAAACGTTTACCTCCCTACAAAATTGAGTCACGTGGAAAAACTTTTGTTTCATGTGACCAAATGTTGGGGAACACAAATTTAAAATGTAAGATTTCTGTTTTTTTTGTAGGCTGTTGGAGGAGGATGCTCATTAGTTACACATAGAAGGCAGTCATCTAAGATAAGTAGCATTGTGAGCTGAGGCTTGATATCTCAGGAATGTCTTAATTTCAATACTGATTGTTTTGAATTCCTTAGGAAAAATTAGTTTTCAACATATGACTAAATATTAAGGAAAAGTTCTAAAGTATCCATTTATTTTAGAATCTCGAAGAGATTATTAGCCTAAACCCCTCCTTTGACCCAATTATCATAAATTATTTTTGAAATGGACAGTCATTAAATCTTTAAATCTCAGAATAAAATGATTAGTTAGGTTAGGCTGCTGTAAAAAAACACCCTTAAATTTTAATGGTTTAAAGAACAAAGAAACAAATATGTTGGGCTCATGTGATAGTCTAAAATAAGGATTTTTGCTTGATGGTAGCTCTTCTGTATGCTGTTCTTCTAAGTTGTTATTCAGGGACTTAGGCCAATTTAGCACCTTACATGTTTAGCGCTCTGTTTCAAAAGAAGTTCGATCATTGCCATTTCAGTTTATGGAAAGGGAAAAGGGGCAGAAATGTACATCCAGACGCTTTCTGAATCAAGTGAGGTAAAAGTTGCAAATTTTATATCAGCTCACATTTTATCTTGAAAATGCAGGCAAATGTACACACTTGGCTTTGAAAAGGCAGAGAAATGCAATTCCTTGTTAGGCAGCCATGCCTAAGTTCCACTTCTATTACTGAGGGAAAAAGAAAATGTTTATAGAGAAGGAGAACATTAAACGAGCAATTTTAGACACATTATAGGTTGAATGCTTTAGATATTCTAAAATAAGTTTCTATTTAGTATATATCATATTCTGTACATGAATTAATGGTGTACTGAACCATTTTTAAATATGTATTAGAGAAATAGAACACATTCTTCTTAAAATAATAAGAGAAGTAATACTGTTTTTTCCTTTGAATTCAAAACAAGTATCAGATGAACATTTTTGGATGCTTTAAATCATTTCAAATTATTTCAGCTTATCAAGACTTGATATCACATATTCCAAACTAAAGCTTTCTGGACTTCAAGCTAAAGTTTGGCTATTTGATTACAATTAATTGCTTTCCCCATTTTCCATAGAAGTCTAATTGACTTCATTACAAAAGTAAAAGTAAAAGAAAATGAAAAATAAAGCATGGCAGACTAAGTGAGAGTTATGAGATGTAAATTAGCTTTTATAGAAGTTATCAAAAACACTTGAGAGGTGGCATTTACTATTAGGCAAAATATTTTCCAATGTATCTGTCCTACCTAGACAAAGAAACAAAATCCATTGTTCTTTTAATAAAATTAAAAACATTTAAACATTGAAATACTGATGCTTAGTTGCTGGAATGTAGCAACAGACCTATCATTATACTTTCTAAAATTATAATAAACATCATAGTAAATACTTTACTATTCACTAAAGAAGAAAAACATATTGGATTGCTACTAACTTTTTGGTAACTGATAGGTTAGTTTACCAAAGCAAAAGTAGCAATACAAAAGAAAACCAAAACTTCCTTTTACATGCTTAATTATGTCTGTATTCATATTAACAAAAGTCTTTTCTGCTAATGCTTCTTTGAAAAATAAACAAACAGACAAACAAAGAAGTTGGTAGAATTAGTCAAGGATTTTACGAAGGCCGCTCTAAATATTAAGTGAACTAATTTAGCTTGTCAAGACTAGAGCAGAAATTTCTGACATTATTTTTCTTGTTTATAATTTATAATATTGGGATATTTTATATGTATAATAAAAAGATTTGATTTTTGTGTTTTCTCAAATCCTGTGAACTAAAGTTGCTTCCTCATGGTCTGGATTCAAGTAATCATGGTAGGAGGAATCTCATAATGGGAAAGATATGTGCCCATACAGATATGTTTACTTTACAATGGCCAGATTTAGAGTAATTTTTAACATAAGTATGCAGTTGATTCTTTTTGGTTCCTATGGCAGTTGTCATAGTCGAAACAGACTCATTTTGTTTAATTTCATGAACTCTTCTAACCAATCTTTACTTGAGCCATTTAATTAGGTTAAATGGAGGATCAAGACATTATTTGCTTTATCTGTCATTATATGGACATCTACGTTTTCCAGGACACACTGAGTTCTTCTTAAAACTTTTGAAATATACTAACTCTTCAGACTGTATAATATTGATTTATAAGATATAAATAATGTAAATAACATTCATATTATTTAGAAGCATACACACAATGCACAATTTTAGAATTGTAACAAATATTTATTTTAATGCATTATTACTGTTTTATTTTTTCTTTCAGTTTTCCTTTTTGACAAACAAGGAATTATCAATAATTTTAGTGATTTAGAGTTTGAATACCCACATAATTATTCTTTTATTTTTCACTCTTCCTTTTTCTTGAAATGAATTTTTAAGAAGTTAGTGGCATTTTCTTTATCTTTTGTTATTGAAACACACCTTCTTTCTCAAATCATCTCGAGTTGGCTTCAATTTTTTTTTTGCAATGAATTAAGTTCAAGTATTTGTCCCACCCTCCCATAAATAAGCATTAATTTCAAGTAATTACCATTCAGGCATATAAGAAATTTCTCTATATCTACACTCAATCTCATATCTTAATTTAAACCACTTTCTCAATTTGATTTTCACAGGAAGTAGAGGCAAATAGGTTACTCTTACTCATCAAAGTTCTGTTCTTAGAGTCGTATCATATAATGGATGAAATATACTATGAAGATCATTTAGTCAGCATAATTATTTAATACATGATATTTCTAATATTCTTACCACCATGTCAACTGGTGTCTTTTAAAAACTTACAGTTATGAAGAATTCACTCCTTACTGTTTGGATAGTTGAGAAAGTTGGAAAGTCAGTTCTTATGCTGAGATTATTGTGACTGTATTGATTCTCTTACATTATTTGTTAACCTGTATACTTTATATATACACGGGAGATACCTAGAAAAAATGAAGAACTCAAAGAGATGGCTTTAGAATTCAGGATTCAATATTATCTTAATAGTGAAAGAGAAAGGGAGTATAAGCCTTTTCTTAGAGTAAATAGCTTTTTGTAAAGATAAATAGTTTCTTAGAAGAGTAGCTGGGAGATATGATGGATTGTGACAAAGTTTGTCTGGGTGTCCTGTACACTTCTAGTCTGTTCTCCTGTGACAAGAATCAATCTTTGCTAGTTGATGAAGCTCCTAGGGAGAGAGGGTCTATGACAATTGAGTTCCTTTTGGAAGATCCTTTTTTAGGTATATAAGGAAAGTTCAGAGAAAACCTCTCCTTGAATTTGCTGTTTTCTTAGTGCCTACAGCTCAAAGTAATTAATACGCCAAAGTGGCATATTTTGGGATGGCACGTCCTAAACTTCTAATTTGTAATTTAGAGTGTATATTCTGCTCCTCTTCAATTGAAATTGAGGTAAACTCTTTGGTTAGGACAGATGTGACAAATAATGCTTTCCTATTTATTATTAGGAGGTATCTTGGCAAGGATTGGACTTAGCAGGAAAGAGAACCCTTGTGTACCTTGTAGTGTCTGGCACTAATGTGGAAGAAAAGAGTGATATCAACTGTGTAGTTGCTGACCTCAGAGAAATATTAGAGTTTCTCATATTAGTTTAAAATATCCTATAACGCACGGCACTCTTCTACATTGTAATCATATGTAAATAATGGCATTCTATAACCCTCAAGGTTTTCTTATTAATTTTTTTCTCCACATAAATGCATATGTATTAAATCTATTTATCTTCATTATAATATTGCAATATATATTAATACCTATGTTAATATATATTAAGGTTCTATATTGATAATTTTAAATTTAATCTTCTACTGCCCTGTGTTAGTTCAGATCTTTCCTCTATCAGACATCAAAATGAGATTTAACAAGCAAATATTTTAATAGGTGATATTCCTGTGTGAGAGAAATAATGGGGAAACAGGGTAAACCTTCAAACCACATGCATTCTGATCACAAGTGAAAAAGAAGGCGAGAACAATCCTAGCCTGTTGTGTCTTTGAAGTGATTACTCTGTCATTTAAATGAGGTTCTTCATGAAGATCAGGGAGTCCTCAATTCATAGTGAGATGTCAGATAAGTCTTGTGTCTCCCAGAAAGGTACCTGCCTTAGTATCTCTGTTTTTCTCATTCATTATCTGTAAGCTGCCCTGAGGAAGCATGATTTTTACATAAACACAGCAGTAGACTTCAGAGGACAGCAACAAGTACCTTGGTCAATGTGCTTCCTATAGTTGGAGATCTGTGAGGCATAGTCGCATTGCTAACATAAGTCCGTATCTGATGAGAAGTTTTCAGTCAATTATCCATTGAGATCTTTTGGAAAATAGTTGTACCATCATAATCAGAAAATACATTTTATATATCTTTCATTTAATCCAAACAGAAATATCAAAATTCTAATAGTAATTCAAACACATAATATTACTTTAAAATAAAGGGACTCTTTTTGGTAGATTTAGCATTTGGAAAAATGACATTTGCCCTCCATCTCAGGATGATGGACTAAGACTTATACACACTGAGATTCACTTATCATCTGTTTTAGAGGTAAATATCATGGAAAGGTCAATACATCTGGAATAGATCGTAGAGTCTAAAGGCAAATATTGATTTTGAATGGGAAATTCAGTATCTTACACAATTTACCAAAATTTTTATTAAAGGTGGTTATTTACAACTTTTCCAAACAAATGAGCTAACAATACAGACATACCTTTAGTATGTGTTTAAAATGGAAATGTATCAAGAGTGATTATTAAATTTTGCATATGTAATGCCATATTTATGTTCATTATTCAGGATTCATATATTTTAAAAATGTATTTTCTATAAAAACAAATTTAAAATTTGTATTTTTATATGTAGAGAAGAGGTAAATGTACCTAACATTTTTACTCACCTCTTGAACAAGTTGATATTTTGCTAACTTTTAGAAAAAAATATTGAGTCGTTTTTAATTTTTAGCACTATTCAAATGTAATACATCAAATTCAAAATAAGAATACTATACAGATAACTATCTTAACATTTTTTAAGGAATGCAAATCCCATGAGAAAGTAATCTATCAGTTCTCTATTAAAGTAAAAATTCACCCTTTGCTCATTAATGTGAATTGCTCATTAATGAAAATGCAAACATTTTATACAGTTTATGTTTAAAAATATGTTTTTGGAGTCACTTTCTATTGAAGAATAAAAACAGAGTTGATTTAAAAAGAACTATAAAAGACCTAACCGTCCACCTGCTGAAATACAAAAACAGAGAAAAAGCATAATTTATAATCCAGAAATTCAAGTTCATATACTATGAAAAAGAAAAACAATTTTATAACAATGGCCAAAGAAATAGTGAATGAGCAGTTCTAGTTAACATCTCATTATTTAAGACATTTAAAATTATCCTCTACAGAGAGGAACATTGCCATCATTCTTATATAAACCACACATTTGGACTTAGGGATTTTTAATCAGGAAGTACAATATTTCAGGGAGGACTATTGGTCTTGATTTTAAAGGATGAAAGAAAACTATTAGTAAAGTAGTACTATAATATAAAAGAAATGCACATGCAGAGAGCATCACTTGTTTGCTAAGATTGTTTTCTATTTAAATTTAGATTTAGTGTCCAATATGAGAGATGACTTTATTTGAAGATAATCTTTTCTGTCTTTTTAGGGCACTACTAAAATCTTACCACAAATAGTAAATTTTGCCTCTTTAACTATTGAAAAAGTGACCTTTTACAAATGATATTCCTAGGTCTGGCCTCATGAACCTACTAAATCAGAGTCTTTAAGTATGATCTAAAAAAATCTGAAAATTTTAGTAAGTTCTTCAGCTAATTCTTATGGTTTTAAAGTTTGAGAGCCAATGACTGAGAGAGAGCAGATAAACTCTGCTGAGAACAATAAATGAAACAAACTCATAGACATCCTTAATGACAGATGTAGCTTTCACATCATTTTCTGAACTTAAGGAATTGTTTATGACTCTAGGTCTTCAGTTGTCTTGTCTTCAAGATGAGGAAACTTCATGGATCTGAGTAGAGGCAAAACTCTTGACAATAGTGAGCACACTTTGGAAATGATCTAAAAAGCAGTGTCTATGCATTTAATCCATTATTTTCTTTTCTACAATCCATCTTAAAAGTTGTGGAAGAACTTGTCTCTATTTTCTGCTCTTGTCTATTTGAAACTGTTTTACTCAGTTAAGTATGAAAAAATAAATCACCATGTTGAAATTACTCCAAGGTTACCAATAATAAGAGTTCTACTTGGTGATTGTTTTTTACCCATTTTCATTAAATTCCCTCATAGTCGATATAAAACAGTTCCTTAATTGGTACTGATTCACAACTGTATTGAATGCAAACATGTCAAAATAAATTAGATTTTCCTCTCAGTAGAAGGAAAGTGATAGAGACTGATTGAACCCTAGTGTAGTTTTATAATATCTATTTACAAACCCTTTTGTACACTAAACCGCATGACATTTACAATTAATAGGAACCTTATGTGACACATATAACATGTACTTTTATTGTTACATCATGAACTCAACAATAAAGTAGATTTTTAATTGTAGAATAATTGTTTCATCTATATGTAAAATGTAAAAACTGGGTCTAACTTTGAAGTTTGCAAATTCTGTTATTTTAGTACAGGCATTATCCAGATGACATAGATGTTAAAAAGTATTTAATTGAGAGAGATTTATTGTAGTCTATATTTTCAAAAAAATCACTTTGAAATGTAAAACAGAGCTCTATGAATTAGTTTATATATCCATGATAAAATTATGTGGTAGTATTTTGCATAAAAATTCTGTAGCAGTTTAATTTCCTGGGTTGTATTTTACCTGCAAAGATTTTTTTCTAAAGAAGAGATTTGGAGTCATTTTGATCAATTTTCTTCTTACTAAGATGCAGCTGTTTGTAGTAAATCCTTACAATGTTACATGATTCAGCGATAAAAACTATCAAGCCACAAAAAGGTATGGGGGAAGCTAAAGTATATATTGTTAAGGAAAAAAGCCAGTCCAAAAATGCAACATACTATATGATTTAAACTATTTACATTCTGGAAAAGGCAAAAGTATACAGACAGTAAAATGATCAGTGGTGGCCGATTCAGGGGATAGGAAAGATGAATAGTTGAAGAACAGTAGTTTTTTTGGTCACTGAAACTACTCTGTATGATACTGTAATGGTGGCCATATGACTTTACACATGGGTGTGAACTCAGTAGAACATACAACACGAAGAATGAAACCTCGTGTAAAACATGGACTTTAGTTAACAATATATTAATATTAGTTAAGCGATTATACCAAATGGACCATATTAATGCAAGACATTAATAATAGGAGAAACCGGATGTGGGTAATGCACATAGAACTCTATACTTTCCTCAATTTTTCTTAAAACCTAAAACTAGTCTAAAAAACAACGTTCATTCATCTTTAAAAGTATGCAACTGTTTCACATGTGAAATTTAGGGGTGGTGAGGATAGTGCAATAGTAAGATTATAAACTAATAAAATTTAAATTTGGAGTGGAGAAAAAAATGGCGTAGATGATAGAGGCTATTTTAATCCCTCTGGTGAGGAAATCACAGTTGTGACAGAAACAAGGAGCAGTCTGCAAGAAAAAAATTGCATGGGATCTAGATGAACAAGCTGTAAAGCTAGGGAGAAATCTAAAAAATCACCCTGCAATGGCAGAAGATAAGATGGGGTGGGAACCCGAGGGCTGCCATGTCCTAGCAGCCGATTGGGATGCAGGTGGTGGCAGTAGAAGCCTGCACCAGCGGACGCCTCTTAAGGGGGCCATGTCTGCAAGTGGACTTTCATGGTGATGGACCTGCTCGCTCTGAACACCAATACCAGTTAGGCTGCCAAAGGGCACCACGGTCTTACAGGGGGTCATTGAGTTGTCCGAGTGAGGGCCCAGGTGAGACTCGCTCTGTACAGAAGTGCTGGCGGTATCCATTGTTCCTCTTTTGGGCCCTCCTCTCTCCCAGTGCGTAGACTCAGTGCTGCCATAAAGGAGATGTCATCAAACTGAATAACAGAGGTTACTTTGCACAGAGGATTCCCTGAAACTCTGCCTCTCCCAAATCATGACCCCACCAAAGTCACCTCCAGGTGTGTCCTCAGTGAATCAGGTGCTCCTTGCTGAGCAGCACTTAGACTCACACTGGTGGCAGCTGGCCTTGGTTTCTGGTGTGGCATTTTGAGGTAACTATAAGCACAGCATCTGTGAATTCCTTGCTGAATCTTAACAGGTGGCCCCAGAGGGGCACAGGCTTGGGCAAAATTTGACCTGCAGCTGAACCCCTCTCAGGACTATGCCACTGGACACCTCTTACACAAATCCACACTAATAAGACCAGGAGACTTAGGAGCTTTGATTACTACATAGAAACAGACACAGAAAGGCAGCCAAAATGGGAAGACAAAGAAGCAGAAACCATATGAGAGAGCAGAACAGAGATCCAGAAACAGCAGAGTCAGTCTAACAGATGCGAAGTTCAAAACACTGGTTAGAAAGATGCTCAAGGAACTTATGGGAAGTGTAGATGAATGCACTGAGAACTTCAACAGAGAGATAAAAAATGGAAATGGAAATTATAAAAGAGAACCAGTCAGAAAAGAAGAAAAACCTTATCTGAGATGAGAAGTACATTAAATGGAATAAACAAAGTGAATAAAGAAGAGGATCAAGGGACCTATATAGAGGATGGGAAAGCCAAGAACGCTCAATAAGAATGCCAAGAAAAAAGAAGCCAAGACTATAATAACAATTTAAGGACCTTATGGGACACTCTTAGAGGTAAAAATATCCGTTTCATAGGGCACCTGAAGGAAAACAAGACGTTGAAGAGCTATTTGAAGAAATAATGATGGAAAACTTCTCTAACCTCTTGAAAGAAATAGACATAAAACCACATCCAGCTCAAAGAGTCCCCTAAACCAGGAACCCAGTGAGGCCCATCACATCATAATTAAAATGCCAAAGGTTAAACACAAAGAAGAATCTTAATAGCAGCAAGAGAAAGGCAGTCATTTACATATAAGGGAGCATCCATAAGCCTGGCAGCAGATTTCTCAAAAGAAACTATGCAGGACAGAAGGTCTTGGAACAAAATATGTGATGTGATGAAAACCCAGGATCTACAATGAAGAATACTTTATCCAGCAGCTATCGTTTCGAGATGAAAGACCGATAAAGAGCTTCTGAGACAAAAAGAAGCTAAAGAAATTTATCATTACTAAGCCAGTAGTACAGGAAATGTTGGAGGGACTTCTTTAAGAAGAATAAACATGTATCAAAAACAGCAATAAAGAATGGTAATGACTACATTCCTATCAACAAGTACTTCAAATGGAAAAGAATTAAGTGCTCCTACCAAAAGATAGAGTGGCTGAATGGATAAAGTAACAAGATGCCTACAAATGCTGCCTACAAGAAACTCACTTGAGAGTAAAAGACACACACAGACTAAAAGGAAGGCGATGGAAAAAGATATTGCCTTAAGGGACCTAGCGTGTATTGTGCTGAATGAAATGGGTTAGATAGAGAAAGACAAATATCGCATGATTTCACGTACACATGAATCTAAAGAACAAAATCAACAACAACAACGAAAGCCAAAATAAACTCATAGATACAGAGAATATTTAAAGGGATACTAGATGGGAGGGGGTTTGGGTGGACTAAAAAAGGCAAAGGGATTAAGAGATAAAAATGGATAGTTGCAGAATGGACATAGAGATGTAGAGTGTAGCATGGGGAAGACGGTTAATAATGTAATAAATATATAAGTGGGAAGAGAGTTACTAGATTTAGTGGAGTGAACATTTTGCAAGTTATGTGGATCTCTGATCACTACTTTATACAGCTGCAACCGGTATATTATTGTATGCCAACTATAATTGAAAAAGAAAAAAAAAAAACCACATTGAATTACACAATGTAAATACAAGCAGCTGATTGTTTATTATACTTCAGTAAAGATGAAAAGATTAACAACTGGAAAAAAATTTAAATGTGATATCTATTAAAACTGAAGGGTTTAATTGAATTACTATCTAGTCTCCGTTTAAGTATTAATTTAGGTAATTTTGAAATTTCAGTCAAAATTTATGGGATTTATTTAAAACGGCTCTTGGGGGAAACATTG
>NW_011898403.1:2360-4584 GCF_000151845.1 Pteropus vampyrus | reverse complement strand
CGTGATCATTTGTGTTCTAATGTGGTGAGAAGCTGTTCTTCTCTAGGAAGAGATCAGACATGGCCCTAACCTGCAAGGGGTGGAGAAGGTGAAAGAGGGGATAATGACAACCAGGTTTAATAAACCCCGAACGGTCTCAGGGAAGGGTGTGGAATCATCTTTCTTGCATGGCTTATGCTTAGAAGCTGTAGCAGATGCTTCCCAGCCTGCTCAAATACCTTTATTCCTTGATTTTAGCTCTCAGAAATCTAGATGGGAATCATAGATTCAGATCTGGATATACATTATTTCCTTTGAAAAATACATTGTTTTTAAAAGATGGCAAGGAATACAGACTCAGTACGAAAATAAGTTAGGTGGTTATATCCTATAACTTAAAGGTGTCACTAAAACTCCAATAAGTTTCCATTGAAATACTTGGAATTCATTGGAAGCTAGAGAGAATGAATTCTTTGTTTTAGCAGTTACAAGGCATGCTAAAGGCATGTGAGTTACTCTTTCCCCCTACAAGTAACTCACAATGAATTTGAACTGTATTTAAAGATCTGTATATGAATATAGACATATGTAATTAACGTTACAAACATTGTAAATAATGTTTTTAAGTTTCAGAGTTTTCCAAATTGTATATAATGACTGGTGATTCCCACTGGACATAATTAGTCCTGTATCTGTGTGGTGAATATCAGTGTCCTGATTATGTTAAGATCACTCTGATAAAGTTACAGCTGATTAAATATCACTATTTGGGCCTAGGATTCATTTAGGTCTTTCTCTTATTCGGGAGATAGACAATTAACAATACCTTTCAACATAGGTGGTTGGTTATCTTTGGTGATCAAATCCTGCATGATTTGAGATTTTTTTCCCCATGTATTAACATCGCTGCTGCCTTGAGTTTTAACAACTTGAGGTTGCCCAGGTCTCGACTGAAATCCTTCATTTTCTCCCAGAGCACTGAGGGGGCGGTGAGTGCTGTGGCAGCTCATGCTGTTTCTCCTTCAAGCGCTCACACAGCTACTTAGGAGCATCAGTAGACTATTAACTTTTTCATTCAGTTTGAGAACTTTGAGAAAAGTGATAGCTCATCATGAGAGCCTCTAAGGAGGAAAAAAAGCCCCAGAATAAAATGTAGGCAAGACTATTTATCAAGCCAAGGGGTGTGTGTGTGTGTGTGTGTGTGTGTGTGTGTGTGCGCGCGCGCGCGCACACGCGCATGTTGGGGCAGGCAGGGGATGAGAAGTTCAGCTCTGTATTTACCAGATAGTTACTGAATCCTCATCTGTGCTGGGTCTGGGGGATGGAGATTCAGTACCTGCTCAGATGGAGTAAAACCAGTGCCCTTCATCCTGGCTGACTATTCTTATAGCTTGTATTTGGACTGTTCCTGCTTAAGACAATGGTCAGAGCTGCTTGACGCAGTCGGGTTCCCTTTTTGGTTTTCCCACCAGCTTGCCTTTTGTTTCTGATGCTTTGGCTCTAGACCCTCTCTCTGTACTAAGGGAATGACAAACACATTGAAAGAGCATGTTGAGGCTCAACTAATTTCAATTCACCAAAAAGCAATGGAGCACCTACAATGCGCTGGGCCTGACCAAAAAGTGGATGATGCATCCCTGTCTTGAGGAGCTTGAAAAACAGTAAAGAAGATAAGAATAGGACACTATTCACAGATAGTATCTTAGGATTGGAATCCCAGGTTGCTAGTTAGACAGTGTGAGAAGCAAAAGTGGCTAATAAAGCATCTGGGAGTACTTTACAGAAGTTTCTCCTATTTGCTCCTCATAACAACCCAAAGAAGAAACTGAGTCACTGGGAGGTTAGGTAACTTCTCCAAGGTCACCAACTAGGCAATGGTGAATCTGAGCTCAGACTGGAAGCACATCTGAGGGATCGCAGAATCTATGCTATTCACCACCACACTCTTTTACAGTCAGAATATACACCTACGGCTTGACAACTGCTCTGGGAGATGAGCTATAGAATTTGCAGACCGTGGATTTATATTGTATTCATGAGCCATATTTTTATTTTCTGATAGGTCATGGATTGACAGCAGTCAAGGAAAAAGCAGGGGCCACCCTACGGATTCATAGTGTAAATTCTAGCTCTTCTGAAGAGGCCCAACCTGACACCGAAAATGACGTCCCTCAAAGTGAGTGATGTATTTATTTGGGGGCTTCTTGGATTTGGGCTGTATTACACTGTGTGCACATAGAGAAGA
>NW_011898403.1:0-300 GCF_000151845.1 Pteropus vampyrus | reverse complement strand
GGGTAGGATGGAGCAGGATGGCACAAGATTTCATCACACTACTCAGAATGGTGCACAATTTAAAATTTATGAATTGTTTATTTCTGGAATCTTCCATTTAATGTTTTCGAATTACAGGTGACTGCAAATAACTGAAACCATGGAAAGTAAAATTGTAAATAAAAGGGGACTAATGTATTCCCTACCAGGTCTGCCCTTACTCAAAGTCCTGATGTCCTTCCTTCTTCCGTTTTATTCTCTACTAAAGAAATTCTCATCGAATGGTAGGAGGAAATAAATTATGCAAAAGTGTGAATTGCT
>NW_011898402.1:0-4805 GCF_000151845.1 Pteropus vampyrus | reverse complement strand
GTTGTACAGTTTGCATTCCTGTCAGCAATTTCCTCAAAGCCTTCAATCAATAGAAGTTGTTGACATAATTTGATCCCCAATCTGAGAGTTAGAGATGATGTCTTAATTTGCATTTTTTTTGTTACGAGTCAGGTACAGTATATTCTCATATTTTTAAGGGCCACTTGCTTTTCATTTGATACACTTTTTCGATGATGATGATGCACGTTGTCTATTTTTCTACTTGTTTCTCATTTTTTTTGTTCTTCAGGTCTTTAAAAAGTAGTTAAATGTTTTTAACTCTTTTGCCAATGAAAAGTGGCAAACTTTTTTCTCTGTTATTTTTTTCACGTTGTATTTTTGGTCACAATTAAATTTTTTTTCTATGTAGTCAAACTTGTCAATGCCCACACACATACTTCAACTTCTTACCAGTTCTCAGTTCCCCACAAGTTTTACCCTACAAGGTTGTGTTCGCTATTACTTCACGCATTTGTAAATTTTTCTGTGTTAAGAAAACCCCCACTCATTTAACATCCCAAACACATCTCAGCATCTTTGGTTCAAAAATGATAAGCAATGGCTACAAGAGGAAAATTATAAAACCTGAAATTTAAAGGTTTTGAAGAAATGAGAAAGTCTGTGATAACTCTCAAGCAAAAGTCATAAAAGAATTCACATTGTAGAAAATCAAAGATCCCACAAAAATAAAAGAAACATTCAAGCCGCTAAAACTTCAAGTGCTGTGAAGTCAATAAGAAGATCTAAAGAAACAGAAGTGGAAAGATTGTGGAATACGGATTGAAAATTAAATCGCTTTGCAAACCACCTTTCTCACAATCAAAGAGAAAGCACAATCTATACACAAAGGCTTTAATAGGTATTGCCAAACCCTACAGAAGTGATTTTTTAATTTAAAAGTGCTGGTTTTGGACATGGTTCCATAATGTAGTGGTTAGCATGTCTGCTTTACACGCAGAAGGTCTTGGGTTCACACCCCAGTGGAGCCACAGTCTGTAGTCTATGGCCGTGCCACCCTGAAGAAGCCCTATGTCTGATCTCGGAAGCTAAGCAGGATTGAGTGTGGTTAGTAGTTGGATGGGAGACCACCTAGGAAGATCAGATACTGTAGGCATAAAAAATAATAAATAATAATAATAAAAAAAGAAGTGCTGGTTTGGTGATTTTAAACATCACTATAATTTCCAAATTCTCAGCTTTCTGGTGAAGGTGTGACTACAAAATGGAAAGCCACAAAATTTCCATCAGTGAAACAGATGTTAATTGAAGAAGTAGGCTATCCAGTGTATCATATTGTAGTTTTGATGAAACAGGTATCTATTAAAAATGCATGCCTTGAAGGGACCTTCATTTTAAAGGCAGAAAACAGTATTTAAGGCTCTGAAACATCACAAACTGTGATGATCTTCCTACCACTTCATAGGGAATCACAGTTTGCAACCCTTTCTAAGTGCCCTTCCATAAGCAAACCGCAGGTCTTTTTTGCGGTTGAGTGCCAATTTTATTAAGTATTTCTTAACCATTTAGCAGATGTAAAACTGTGCTATACATTTGAGATATAAGGTTGTTTATTTGAGAGTTTTGTTTTTTTTTTGTAATATAGGCATTTATTGCAATTAACTTCCCCACTTAGAGCTGCTTTTGCTGCATTGCATAAGTTTTGGTTTGCTGTATTTTAACTTTCAAAATTAGATTTCTATTTTTAATGTGTTATTGATGCAGTTTCTGAGTGTTGAATCTTAACCCATTTTTTCCTATAAGCCCTGTGATTTTTATTGTACAATTTTGCGTAATGGGGTGATTTTTAGGACCATATATTTTCTGTTACAGCAGAACTGACTGCACATACTTTTTGTTGATTTGAAATACTGCTTTTAAAAATCTTTTGTTAAATTTCTATATGTACCTTTCCTATTTCTGGACATTCATTTTGTTTCACAGTCTTACTGTGACATATGCCAATGTCACATTATTTTAATTATTGAAGCTTGATACTATTTTAATAGAGCTAGCTAGCTTTGCTGCATTGTCTGCGAGGATGAAGACCATTCTCAGCAATCAGACTTGTGACATTCCAGCAAATGTGGACATCACTCTGAAGGGACACACAGTTATTGTGAAGGGCCCCAGAGGCACCCTGTGGAGGGACTTCAATCACATCACACTGTAGAACTCAGTCTCCTTGGAAAGAAAAAGAAGAGGCTCCAGGT
This sequence comes from Pteropus vampyrus, assembly GCF_000151845.1. Taxonomy (NCBI): domain Eukaryota; kingdom Metazoa; phylum Chordata; class Mammalia; order Chiroptera; family Pteropodidae; genus Pteropus; species Pteropus vampyrus. Next base: position 2,595 of record NW_011898402.1, on the reverse strand, counting down.
TGATAAGTGGTGAGGAATTAGAAAGAAACTGGCTACTGTTTGCACTATCTGTGGTCAGGTACAAAGCATGATCAAGGATGTTACACTGGCTTCTGTTACAAGATGAGGTCTGTGTATGCTCACTTCCCCATCAATATTGTTATTCAAGAGAATGGTTCTCTTGTTGAAATTTGAAATTTCTTGGGTGAAAAATACATCCGTTGCATTTAGATGAGGTCAGGTGTTGCTTGTTCATTAACTCATGCCCAGAAAGATGAGACGACATTGAACTTGTATCAAATTCTGCTGCTTTGATTCAAGCCCCAAGTTAAAAACAAGGACATCAAATTTATTTTGGATGTTATCTGTTTCTGAAGAAGAAATAGTTCAGAAGGCTGTTGAATAAGGTCTAAGTTGTCCAGCTATATAAATGTCAGATGATTCCTCAGACTTATTTGTGATATTTTAAAGATGCAATAAAAGTTGTGTATTGAAAAAAATAGATCTAGCTGATCCTCTTCCTTCTGCCCCCTCCCCCCACCCATAGTTCCTATTTTTCAGAGTTTTCCTGTCCTGTTTTTGCTTTCTTATTTTTCCATATGGATTTTACAATCAATTTTATCAGCTCTAGGAAGAAAGGTGTTGATGATTTAAATGGAATCACATTAAATTCACAAATTAACACAGAGAGAACTGATCTCCACTGTATTGAGGTTGACTGATCTTGACTAGTCCTGCAGAAATATGCTTATAACATCTTGATTCTGACTAATGTGTAAGTGTCTTCTGCTTAAGTCCGTGGTTCCTATCATTTGTCCCAATCGTGATATGCCCACCTCCTATCTAACTGACCAAAGTGTCACTAGGCAGAAAGAGATGAACAGCCTACTAAAATGTTGCTTAATGTATGTAACCCTGCGAGTCTGATGGCTATTAACCTGACCTGAGTCATCTTGTGAAGAGTGATGAATTTCTATCCAGTTTCTAGATCTAAATCAGTTTACAGACTTAAAGCTCCTTGATTGAAGGGAAGGCCAGGTCTTCTTGAGGAAGGATGCTACACTCAGGCACCAAGTATATGCTGTAAATCTTCCTCCAAGTCTTTTCCAAAGGGTCATTTCTAGAGTGATTGCACACTGAGGAAAATGAAATACCCAGGCTTTTCAGAGATTACTAGATAGTTTGAGATTGTTTGTTCTTCTTTTTCTAGTTCCTTGAGGTATAAGGTTGTTTATTTGAGAGTTTTGTTTTTTTTTGTAATATAGGCATTTATTGCAATTAACTTCCCCACTTAGAGCTGCTTTTGCTGCATTGCATAAGTTTTGGTTTGCTGTATTTTAACTTTTAATCATTTTGAGGTACTTTTTGATTTCATTTTGATTTTTTCTTTGATCCATTAGTTATTATGGAGTGTGTTGTTTAATTTACACATATTTGTGAATTTTTCAATTTTCCTCTTTTTATTGATTTCTAGTTGGTAGGACACCAAGTTGGTATGATTTAAATTTTTGTAAATTTAAGATTTATTTTGCGGCCCTACATAAAATCTATCTGGATAATGTTATGAGTATACTTGAGAAGGATGTATATTCTGCTGCTGTTGAATTGAATATTCTATATATGTTTGTTTGATCCATTCGGTCTTTAGTGTTATTCAAGTCCACCGTTTCCTTATTGATTTTATGTCTGGATGATCTTGACCAAGTTACAAGACTTCTTTAGTCAGACCAAGTTTGGTGGGTCTGCCTTGGGAGGCATGGATAAGCATATCTCCCATTGGATCACTGTCTGGGCAGTACTGCTCCTGAACCGCAGCAGTGAAGGGCTGGGGCCTGGTCAGCAGCTGCTTCATGGTCCACAGCCTGGACTAAGGTCAGTGGGCCTGTGATCTGAGGCATGAGTATGACTCCTTGCAGGTCCCTTGGCAGATCATGCTGGTGGCAGGATCAAGGCCAAATGAGGCTGTAGCTGAGTCCACAGGAAGGTGAGACTGTTTCTGGGTCTGTAGTCAAGACCATGATTGGTGAGCCTGCCACCACAGTGTGGGCCTGACTCCTCAAAATGGCCCTCTTTGGTCTTGGGATCTACTGGGGTTTCATAAGCTCCTACTTGGATTGCAACACTCCCACAAAGGCATTTTTGTCTGTGAATGGCGGCCAAGTTGTTGCTGTGCTAAGCAGTGAATCTTTTATTCTGCCATCTGGCTCTGTTAATTTTTTTTTAATGTAGTAATCTTTGCTTCATTAAGCCAGATTTATGGGTTCTGGTTTATAAACCTTTACATTTTTTATGACAAAATTTATACCCCTGAGCCCTTTTTATTTGTACTATTTATTAATTTTGAAAGAAAAATTAAAGTGAAAATGGCAAAATCTAGTTCATTGTAATAGTCTATCAATTTTTCTAGATGTTTGAACTTTTTATAATAAATAAATTGGGAAAAGAAAAACAAATCAAAGTTTAATTTGATTAAAATTTGTCAAGAAAATGATTTATAAATTTCAAAAGAAGATGCCTTCTAAGAAACAACTACCCTTGACAATAACCACTTTGTATTTTAAGTTCGCCTTTTCTGAGAATAATGATAGTGCTATATAAGCCATTATTGAAAAATTT
>NW_011898401.1:3793-5049 GCF_000151845.1 Pteropus vampyrus | reverse complement strand
TGATCCCGGTGCTGGGGTGCCAGGCGTGGGGTTGGGGTGCCTGCAGGGCGGACGGGGAGGGTGCTGTGCGTCTCCACCAGGGCCCAGGAGAGGGCATCGGTCACCTCTGGCTTGGGTAGGTGAAGTCCCCCCACCTTGGCAGCTGCCACAGGACCCAGAGGGCTCTCTGCTCCCCAGTGGCCTCGGGTTTAGGGGGGAGCAGTCCCTGTCCCACGGGGACCTCCTCTGCAGGTCCCAAGACCCGAGGGCCTCCGGTGGGTTTGCCCTGGGGCACTGAGCCTTTCCACCTCGCCCAGGGACCCAGGCTGGCCCGAGGAGCTGAGGCTCTGGCCTGTGGATGGCCGTATTAGACGCGGCCTGGACCAGGCCTGACCCAGCTCCGAGGCCCCGCCCCATCCTGCCAGGCCTAGAGGGAAAGGCCTCAGTTTCCCCCTCGGAGGAAAAGCGTCAAGAGCCAATGACTCCTAAGGGCCGGTGTCAGGCTGGATTCCCCTCTGCCGAGGCCGCCCAAAGCTGGGCCTGGCCCGCCTGTGTGTTTGGGGGAACCGTGGGCACGGTGCCCTGCCTTGGAGACCTCAGGGTCTCACTGGACAGCACAGACCGAGAACGGGTAGGCCTGGCAACGCCTCAACTGAGGCTCTGTGGCTCAGACCGTGGGCGCTGCACAGTCTCAGGGGATGAGAGAGGAGGCAACCAGGGAAGGCTTCCCGGAGGAGGCACCATGCTCCAGGCTTTGGAAACCAGGCGGGGGGAGGGGCCGATGAGTGGGCCCCCTGGGCGCACTGAGGCCCGATGTCACCTGATGGGAGAGCGTGTAGGCCCCGAGGGCGTGGAGCGGGCAGCGGCGCGGCGAGGCCTGCGTCCCTGCGTCACGGGTGGCTGTACCGGACAGGACCTGGCGGCCGCGGCGGATGCGCCCTGTGCTGTGACTGCCCGCGCCAGGCCCACCCACGCAGAGGTTCCGCCCTCCTCCGGGATTCCTAGAGTTTCTGGCTCAAAACGGAGATGTCTTCCGTGGTTCGCATTTGCATTTCAGCTTTGGCTTCGGCAGGAGGAAGCCAGGTGTCTCGTCTCTGTCTGTCTCTATCTCTGGTCTCAGGCTCTTGGCCGAGTCCCCTGGGCATGGAAGACTTCACAAATGGGTTCACCTCTGCCCCGCGGCCACACCTCGGTGGGCTTCCGGAATGTCACTGTGTGCAGTGACTGGCGTCTCTGACCCTGTGAGAAGAGCCATCACCCCCCCCACACACACAAGC
>NW_011898401.1:0-962 GCF_000151845.1 Pteropus vampyrus | reverse complement strand
TTCGGAGGTGCAGACCCGAAGGGGAGGCCCCGTCCCGGAGGAGGCGGCAGGGGTGCGGGTGCGGGATCGCGGGGCAGGTGAGGTGTCCGTGGCGCGCTGGGAGGCCGCGGGGGCGGGCTGAGGCGTCCAGCGGCCACCCTTCTGCCGACTTTCCTCCCCGGGCTGAGGGTGGGTTTCTCACTGGAGCAATGACCCTGTGCTGGGACCGAAGCCTGCTGAGCCCAGGACGGGACCCCTGGTCGCCTCGCCGGATGTGGATGGTGCAGCAGCGGCAGTGCCATGCGCGCTGGGCAGACAAGGGCAGCACAGGGCCGGGCACCTCCGCCTGCGCAGCAGGTGCCGCTGCTGGCCTTGGGCCAGCCTCTCTCACACTCGTAGGCAGGGGCAGGCGGGACCCAGCCAAGCCCCGGGCAGCACTGCCCAGCTGTCCTCAGGGTGCCGATGCTGGGGGCGCCGCTGTCTGGGGCTGTGCTCCTGCACGCAGGGCTGTGGGGTACCCTTCAGGGACACCAGCACTTCTGGAGCTGGCAGAGGGAAGACACCCAGAAAATGGGCTCCCCGGCCCTGCCCGCCCTCCACCCAACCCTGCTGCATGACCCCTGAGGCGGCAGACTGACCGCTGACTCCCCACTGAGGCCCCGCTGAGGCCGGCCTTCCCGCCGCGCCTTCTCCATCCCTCACCCACGAGAATGTACCTGGCTTGCATTTTCTCTGACGCTTTATGGCCTGGTCTCTGACAGGTGACACTCAGCTCCCCTGGGCCAGGGCCGGGGGACCAAACACGTCTTCATGGGGAGCCCTGTGTTTTGCCAGGTCCTCTGAACCCACAGGCTCCATCGGAAAGCCGCAGGCGCGGAGGGGAGTTCGGGCACCGTGGGAATGGGGTGGAGGGTGCGGACATGGTCACCTCTCGGGCTTGGTGCGGATGGGAGCCAGGCCGCGGTCTCACTTAGGACTCGGGC
>NW_011898400.1:1393-3373 GCF_000151845.1 Pteropus vampyrus | reverse complement strand
GCCTGATTTTAGAGCCAAACATGCAATTTTGAAAACTCTATTTTTTAGAGATTTAGACATTGTTCCTGGTCTCCCAATGGTATACTTATAATTTTCACCATAACATTATTGTTTCCACACTTACTTTTCTCTCTTTATCTTTTCTGTTTTACATCTAAAGTGCAAATATTCAGAATGTATCAGATTACAAATCTTTCCATCTTCGAAGTTCTAAGTAAGTGTTTAATGAGTTTGAGAGAGATAGCTAGTCTGTTGTTAATACAGACCAAATTCTCAAATAGTGGAATAAGTTGAAGAAAAGAGGTAGCCAAAGACACATTAGAAATGTGAGGGGAAATAGGTGATGATGAACTTTGAAGTCTTACCCAAAATAGTATAAATAGCTTTTATAATGGTATGGTGTTTCATAGATAGACTTCTTTTTATAGACAACAGTGAACATAACAAAGGTTAGAGGACCATCTAAAGTTTTACAGAGTAACAAGAAATATGTGCCAGTAAATATGTTTTATTAAGATTCTAGGGACAAGAAAGTTGCCTTCCTCTGACCCAGATTGGTAATGGAAACTGAAGGTGGCCCCTAAGGTTGAAGGTGAAGCCAGTCTCTTCTCTACTCACCCAAAGTATACACAGGGAAAGGGCAAAATCCAGCATGGACCTAGTTCCCTGCCATATTCTTATTTGATAACTTTTGTATATTCTTTCTTAATAATTGAAGCTCTATCTGGTGATTTTCTTTTCATTTTTACAAATTTCAAAAAAGAGAGAAAGGTAGGCAAAAGTACATTTTCTCCAGCATCTTCCCTTATGATTTGATGGGCATTTGTTTGTTTGTTTTTTTGTTTGTTTAGTAAGCAAATACTTTTAAATCCAACACTTAAAATTTGCTGGAAGAATGTCACGAGTTAAATACTTTCCCTTGGGGTCACATTTACAATCTTATGAAGACATGTAGTGGGAAAAGAGAGCCATTATAAAGAATTGCACTTTATAGCATTTTCTCATCTATTCAGTTATTAAGGTATACAAGGTTATATGGAGTCTAATTGAAAGCACAAACCATTATTCTAATCTAGTGGTTTGTCGTATGGCAGAATATAATTAATGGTGTCACCAAATAACTATCACCAAGTGACAGCTCAATAAAAGACTTAGGGAATCAAAACCCTGGTTACTATTTTATAGACACAGTCCTGTTCTTGTATTTAAACCTATAGCTTATTTTAAACAGAGATTTATGAAAATTAGATTTCAAGTTGAATGTAAACATGAGATGTTGAAATAGAATCCAATGGCAGAAAAGCATGTCCAGACTTAAAAATACTCTTGAACGATTCTGGGAACAGCATTGCCATAATGCGAGTTCTCCGTGCACATTAAACTCACCTATCGAAGTATTGTCTTTGCTCTGTGTTTATAAACATTTGCAGTTATCAAATTCATCACCTGTAGTATTAAAGTAGACCCACTTAGGAAAAAACAAACACATCTACTACTACAAATGAGCACCTTAACAAGTATGAACTCGAGCTAATGCCTGAATGTGTTTTAAAAAAGAATCACCCTTTGTTCCAAATAAGGTTTTAAGGCTATATGAATGTAACATATATATTCGATCATGCTGTCTCACTTGTATAAAGTTTTGTGTGTTAAAAATGCAGACATAATAATAATAAAAATATGGCAAGAGTGGGTGAGGACAGTCCCTGAGATCAAATGCCTAACAGATGTAAACTTGAATCTAAGCAATTGAGCTCATGCCGTAGCCATTTTTACGCATAATATTTTGAAAAAATGTTACCCCATTTTAGGAAAATTCAGTTATCGTTTACTCTTCATATTCATTCTCTCAAAGAATCTTAGAAAGAAGTGGAACTTTAAAGATGATCTATTTCTTTCTCATGTTGAATGCTGACTTTTGATCTCTGGTGCTCCTGTTTGGGCAATACCTACCCCTTCATTAAAAGCGCAAGGTTTGTA
>NW_011898400.1:0-388 GCF_000151845.1 Pteropus vampyrus | reverse complement strand
TTTTAAGGCTATATGAATGTAACATATATATTCGATCATGCTGTCTCACTTGTATAAAGTTTTGTGTGTTAAAAATGCAGACATAATAATAATAATAAAAATATGGCAGGAGTGGGTGAGGACAGTCCCTGAGATCAAATGCCTAACAGATGTAAACTTGAATCTAAGCAATTGAGCTCATGCCATAGCCATTTTTACACATAATATTTTGAAAAAATATGTTACCCCATTCTAGGAAAATTCAGTTATCGTTTACTCTTCATATTCAATCTCTCAAAGAATCTTAGAAAGAGGTGGAACTTTAAAGATGATCTATTTCTTTCTCATGTTGAATGCTGACTTTTGATCTCTGGTGCTCCTGTTTGGGCAATACCTACCCCTTCATTAA
>NW_011898399.1:4614-6032 GCF_000151845.1 Pteropus vampyrus | reverse complement strand
GTATCCTAAGTACTAATAATACTAGTACTGGTAATTTTGTTGAGAATGAAATTTTGGGGGGATGCCAACACTTGGGGATATAAGTGAGAAAAGTGGAGGGAAAAAAGGAGAAGAGAAAAGTGAAAAAAAGTGAAATATAGATTCCAGAGGAAGAGAGTAAAGAAGCAAGAGGACATATAGAGTTAAATGCAGCAGAAAACTCTACAAAAACAAGGATCAAGAGACTCTGATTTTTGAGTATTTCAGCAGATTGACAGGGATGTAAATTAGGCATAGGAGATTACACCAGACATCAGAATGGAGGTAAGAATACCATTTCTGCCATCTCTGTGCAGACTTTTTGTAAACGTGTCATGGATTTAGACATTTATAGTTCTGCATTGACATTTTGATTAAAAAAAAAAAAAGCAGGACTGTGCATGCTTGTGTTGATGAAATCATACCAGTGTATATACAGGTTCTTATCTAGATAAAACATGATTTTCCTGTTAGAATATGCTGCCGAAACAAAATTTTAAGATATTTTAGTGTTTTTACTTATCAAAGCACACTCATTTTTCTCATCGATTAACTTTATAATGGTAAAAAGTATATGTAGGCTGAATTGTGAGGTTGGTGAACTGAGCTTACCAGCTGGGGACCTTCTGATTGCAAGTGAAAGATAACCCATCACAAACTTTTCAGCAGGAAGGTAATTCACTAGTTCACCAAACTGAAAAGGTCAGGGGTAGGTCTGGCTTCAGGTGCTGTTTGATCAGAGGCTCCCATTTTGCCATTGGGACTCAGTTTCTCTCTCTCTTTCTCTCGGTTTTATGATGGCTCCAACCTCAAAGCAGCTTTCTCCCTGTGCTCGCCAGATGGCTGCGCTGCCCTTCATTACCAGCTCACTTCAAGCGCAGAGGAGAAGAACAAAAGTCTCGTTCTGAGAAGCCCCAGCAAGTGCATTGTGTTGGCTCACATGTGGTCACATGTACATCTCTGAACCAATCATACCAGTCAGAGGAAAGTAAAGCTTATTAGCTATGTGCCTTGGGCAGGTCACTTAACCTCTCTGTATCTTAGTTTTTTCCTTTATAAGATGGAAATGATAATAGTACTTATCTGATAGGGTTATTATGAGGCATAAATAAGTTAACATTTACAAAGTACTTAGCCCACTACCTAGCGCAGAGTAAGCACCATATAAGTATTTTTTGAACAGATATGTTGACCAGGCCTCAGTCACAAGTCGCCCACACTACCCACTTAGACCACAGTGACTGTTGGGGCAAGAAAGGGCAGATGTGGGACAAAGGAGAAATGGATCCCAGGTAGACCAGAGAGCCATGTTCTCCAGAGGGCTGGAAAAGCAAGAATGGAAGAACTGACAGCTGGATGAGGTAGAAAGAGAGACGTGGGAGGAGGGTAGGAGATTATGA
>NW_011898399.1:0-304 GCF_000151845.1 Pteropus vampyrus | reverse complement strand
AGATTATGTAGTATTTTTTCTTTTTATTTTCATTATTAGCTCCTTTTTGTATATAAATTAACTCTATGAAGTGTGCTGATTAAAGGCTTTGCAGCGCAAAAGCAACAAAGAAAAGAGCCCATTTTTAAGTACTTAGAGAAATAGTCACAATCCAGCAGTAATCAAAAAAGGAAAAACATAAAATTCAACATACAGCTTGATCTCAGTTACATATAATTATTTATGGCACTATATACCGTAATACCAGCTATCTCTGGCTGGTATTCAGCTAATTTTTAATTTTCTCTTAGTTTCTTTCTTTCGC
>NW_011898398.1:4000-6355 GCF_000151845.1 Pteropus vampyrus | reverse complement strand
CCGGTCAGGCAGCCCCCTGAGACAGCAGAGTCTGCACAGTGGGAAGGACGCCTGCACACTGAGGACAGTCTGCCAGGTTATAGGCAGGTTGTGCCCAGTTTACCTAAGTTCTCCATCTGCTTCGTTAACACCAAATAGGAAGATTTAAAAAACGATGCTGACCCACAGAATTCAATACACTCAAGCCTACATCCCATGTCATCGAATAATTTATTTGGAATCAGAATTAAAAGAACATTTGACAGTTGTGAAAGGTATGTTTATTCTGATAGCTTCTGATCAGCTGTACAACTTATCTAGGACAAATTACAAATAAATCTTACATTATTTCTTCAAGACTGGGGCTTTTCAAAGACTTCAAATTTGGGATCTAAGAAGAGAAAATAAAAAGGTTCAAGCTTAGCCACCCTATAATAAAATGCATTACCGAGAAGGCATCAATATTTAACTCATCAATCTTCTGATTTTGTTTTAGTGAATATCTACTGTTTTCAAACATCTATATGGAAATATTAAATTGCTAAAGATTTATTTAGCACCTACTATGAGCCAAACTATTAACTGACTTTACATGTATCACTTAAGTACAACAGCCACATAAGAAAGATATTCTCTCCAAATGTCAGATGAGAAATAGGCATCAGTTAACTATCTAAGATCACACAGTTCCTAAGTGACATTGTCAGGATTCAAGATCAGGGAGTTTGATTTCAGATCCACATATTATTTGATCTTCTATACCAATGCCAAACATTTATCCCAGAGCTTCCCATACATACATCACTGTCCTAAAAAATTCACATATTATCATTTAATCCTCTAAACAATCCAAGTAAGTTTTAAAAAGTGTATATATTTTCCACTTAAAATGATCTCCCACAAGAATGAATCCATGATTAACGAGACTCACCTTCAAATTTGAAGTTAGGAAACGCATTCATGTCTGCTTTACCAAACATCTGCTTAAGCTTAAAAAGCTCCCTTTCCAAATCTTGCTGATATTCGGGGCCAGCATCAACAGGTCCTCCAGATGACCTGTGTGTAAAAGATCGAGTAAAAACTCATTTTCTGCACTAGTTTACAAAACCAAAATTACTTTTCACCATCAAGTTTCAGTAGACCTTTTAAAGATACTCACATAGGGGAAATACAGACTTTGCCAAAAGAAAATAAGTATTTCCACTTGAATTTCAATTCAAACTATTTTAATGTGAGGTTTCACATAAATGTAAGACAAATTTAAACACACCTCTACCAGTCAAGGGTTTCTGGTATCAAGGACACTTTTTAAGTCAGCATCCCTCGGGGTCTAAGCTGCAATGAGGAGGAATGACTATGTCCATGGACTCTGGAGTCGATAACTACTTCTGCTTGAATGTCAGTTCTGCAATTTAGTAACTGCATCAACGGAGCAATGCGGGATGCACTCTAAACTTTAGTTTCACATCTAAAAGTCAAGGTTCCACCTAATATGTACCACTTAGCATAGTGCTGGGCACATAGTGAACATTCATGCTACCTATTATTATTACCTGATTTAAATCAGCTACCACTAAATGGCTTTTAAAAGATCTTAGTAACTTTAAGTCTCTATAATAGGGGCCTAACAAAGAAGCAAATGATTTCCTATCCTCAGAGGTTTTGCCATTTAGAAGAAAAAATTAACATGTTTATAAACATTTATGCTGTAAGAGAATCATGTGACAAGCTTCAAAGACAGTTTAACAAAAAGCTACTCAAGTTGAAAGCACTTCTGCTAATCTAATCAGAAAAATTTCATTTTAACAAAGTGGCATTTGTGGCAAATCATGCATTTGGGTCAGATTTTTATTTTGAGACATTCTAAGACTGAAAAAGCAAAGATATAGAGATGATGAAGAATTGAATATATGTGGAGAACATTAAGTGGTCTAGATGGAAAAGCCAGCAGGACGCAAATCACAGGAGGCCTGCAATGTTAAGCCTAGTTTTGTATTTTATTTGCTAAGAAATAAAATAACAAAATTAGTAGAGTTGTGCTCTGGGAAGATAAATATAGCAATGGGGTCAATTACATTTACTTAAATCTTTGCACAAATTCTTCTGTGTTTGTCATGCTGTTACTGCCTGCATATCAATGAACAATAAACAAAAAATTTACAAGTGAAAATTCCAGCAAGGGTAGTAATATTTCTACACATGTCTATAATAAAGGTACAGGGTCTTAATGTTACAGGATTTCCACAAAAAAATAGATCTAAATTTAGAGACAGATCTAAATTCAACCCTTTTCCTATTTAGAAAAAAAAGTGCAGCTCACGTAGGAATGCCATTTCTAGGATCTGACATTTTCAGTGATTGAACTACTAAATGCCA
>NW_011898398.1:0-785 GCF_000151845.1 Pteropus vampyrus | reverse complement strand
TCACTGCCGTAAAGACAACGTGCTCATCAACCAATGCTTAGATTATTACACTTTTCTAACATGTTTTCCTCCTTTTCTCATTCCAATTTTCCCAACACACTGTGATTAAAATTATCTTCCTAATACAGAATAGTCTCGTTTCACCCCAACATCCTGCTCAAAAACCTTTAATGTCTCATAAATGGCTTTCATATAATATCTTAATTGTCCAGTCTATAATCAAGGCCTTCATTAACCCCTCATTCTAACCCCATTCTATGCTTACCCACCCCCCACACTCCTCATATACCCTACAGTCCTGGGAAATAGCATTACACAATTTCCCAAAAATGCTTTCTAGTTTTCATGCCTTAGCTCACATTACCATTCTTTCCTCCTAAAAGATATTCTCCTCCCACCCCCACTGATCTGTCCAATCTTATCTAAACACCAATTGTTCGTAGCTTTGGGTAGACTCCTGGGTGTGTCTATTGATGACCTCTGTGGGTCTGAGAACCCTCTCAAACTATAAGCAAAATTGTGAGTAAATTCTTTTTTTTTTTTTTTAAACTAAGACAATGATCCATAGCTGTCCATGAAATTCTCAAGAGGGATAAATGACCTCAAACACTGCCTTTAAATCCAAGACAAAACCGTCACTCTTTCAAGACACCCTCTAAAATGCCTACAACTAGAAAGGAGCTTTCTTTCCTATGAACTACCCAAACACCTGAATGTCCTGATATCTCAGCATCTAATTCATTTTATCTTATAGTGTATTTACTTGCTTACAAGCTTTCTATCTC
>NW_011898397.1:4622-4953 GCF_000151845.1 Pteropus vampyrus | reverse complement strand
GTAGGCTATTAGTAGTTAAGCTTTTGGGGAGTCAAAAGTTATACTTGGATTTTTGACTGTGCGGGTGGTTGGTGCCCCTAATCCCCATGTTGTTCAAGGGTCTCCTGTAATTTGAAAATCTGAGTCAAAATTACTCTTGAAAATCCTATGCATTGTCTATAAAATACAATAGAGTTTGCCATTTCTTAGATGAACATTTTGTAGTGGACTAAGTGTGCAAAATCACATTCTGTGAATGCTGTAATGACACTCAGAGCAGAGAGGTGCTTTCTGTAAGAGGCTCTGATGCCGGTAAAGGGACAGTCCCAGGTCTCCACGTCACACGTGTTCC
>NW_011898397.1:0-2449 GCF_000151845.1 Pteropus vampyrus | reverse complement strand
GGTGTCACTCTGCAGTGGCAAAGTGGGCGCTGGGTACCACAGACCTCCGGTGGCCGTGGGGCTTTACAGTCCAGTCCTCGGAAGGGCTGGGCAGGCAGCGGGAGTTTGCCAACGTCCACCGCAGGGGCAGTCTGTTTCGGCACCGTTACCTTCGTGATGTTATCCCAAGTAGGCTCAAAATAGGCCAGGGGAATGATTACATTGGAATATTTCTGGGAAATGATCAATAATTTTCTAACAATAAAGACTTCAAATTGGTGCATATCATTTTTTAGTGAAGGGGTTTATCTACTTCCTATTTCATTTCCCTTTTATTAGGCTGAGGAACGATAATTTAAATAATGCACCTTAAGGTTCATGAGCAATTTGCTTGGTTAGTTTAACTTTTAAAAAGTGGAGGCGGTTTTATGAAGTATAAAATATATGGTCTTTGGAGCCTTTGGGTTTGAAGTTCAAATTCAATATATCGCTCTGTCCTTCACTGGCTGTGTGACTCCAGGAATAACGTAAATCCTTGGTGTCCTTGGCTGCTAAGTGGGTATAATGAGCCCACGTATCATAAGGGTTTTATTGAGGGTTAACTCAAACCACATAGGCTTGAAAGTGCCCAACACCCAGCAGGCATCTGATAAATAGTAGCTCATCCTGTCTGCGCCCTACCCCACTGCCTTTTAAGGATGCCCCCAGTTTAGGGTTCTGTACACCTGCTGTAGGCTTCAGGTCAAAAGGGGAATGAATGCCTCTGAGTTCTTTTGAGTTAGAAAATCTTTTGCCTCAAGATTTTATCAACTACAGAGAGACGTTCTGCTTTTTAAGACTGCATCTACATCTCCCAAGTAGAGAAATAATACATTGATTTCCCTGCATCTTCTCAAAAAGACTTCTGCTCCAAGTCCCCAGATAATGTGTTTTTGCTTAAATCACTCACCTTACTAAACCGTATTGTTATCCATGCTCATACTATCACTGTGGTCATTAACATAGTCATTTTTAATAATGACTCTTATAAGTAGGGCTTCCTGGAAGACAAAATAAAAACCACATGAAATTCTGTACATTTCATTTAAAGGGTAATTCTGCAGTCACGATAGATCCAGTGATTTTGTAAGTAAAGCCCAGCCTGTCAGTACAGCGAAATTCGTAATCATCGGAATATTAATTCCAAACTTCATGTGCAAGTTAAGACGTCTCAGTAGCACGGATTTATCTCCTGGGTCGGGAGGGTGAGAGGCTAGAGGGGCTCGTAGAGCACGGGGCATGCCCGTCAATGAGTTTTGCCAAGTTAGGATGTAGGAGAGGCGGGAAATCGCCCTGCTTCTAGAACACGCCAGGGGCACGATCGAGGGCGTGGGGAGAATGTAGGCGCTTTGAGCTAAGGAGCCCACAGGTTGAGGGGTTTTGTCCCCATCCTGAGAACCCGTTGCCCCTCTCAACCCCCTCTCCTCGCTGCTTCCTGAGAGTGCCTGTTCTCAAGCGTGTGACAGGATGGGCCAGGGACTGACCGTCTCTCAGCATGCCGAGAGCTGCCTGGGTGGCGGGCCGAGGGGAACTGAGGGGGCGGGCGGGTGGTTAGAGCTCGCTGTGCAGGAGGGTCGGGAATCCTGGGGAGGGGTCTTTCCTTTGATTCCGAGGAGGGACAGTCCGGGTCCCACCTCAGTGCCCTGATGCTCTTCCGAGAAAGCTCAGGAGGCCCTGGCACTGGTGACTTATTCCCACGGAGCAACTGTAGGGCATGAATCCATGTGCCCCGGGCACGATACTGAGACAGCTGGGAAGAAAGCCCGGGGCATCCGATGACCTTTTCCCCACTTCTCCTTCACTAGATGATTTCTCAGGATCGGAGACCGACGTGACGACACCCACGGAAGAGCCGTACGTTGTCTACGATGAAGGTACTGGTGGATTTTAAGCCCGTTACCTGGACAGTTTCTTTTCTGCTTGGAGGATCTTATTTCCGTTACTAAGTGGGTGATCTCAGCTGTAGTTTCCAGCTGTAGTTTCCCAGAATTCTGGGCTTGGTGGCCACGCTTAGGGAGAGTGGTCGTACCTTATGTTTCCAAGCTCCCCCTAATATGTATTGGATCCAAAGAAAAACAGGGGGCTTGGCTGCAAATGAAGCTTCCAAACAAGTGCCCTGTGCTCCGCATCTTTCTCCCGGCCCCTCCTTCCTCCAGAAATTCTGGAGCTGCCAGGTCTGGACCTCCCCATCCCCCGCTCTTTGTAAAACTAAGTTTAACTAACGTCTCAGCTTCCTCTGTTGGCTCTTCTCGTTTCATTCTCCCCTTTTCTCTCCTTTCCTAATTATATGAAAAATGCGATGCTACAGATGTGCTTTTTTTTTTTTAAATCATAGAATCTTTTCAGGAAGGGTAAGCTTATGAGATTAAGAATACAAAATGCCTTGGGTAGCATCTGGGACAGTCGCTCAATAAATGGTAACTAATAGCGT
>NW_011898396.1:5577-6271 GCF_000151845.1 Pteropus vampyrus | reverse complement strand
GGGCAGGTTCCCCAGCGGGGTGCTGTGTTCCAGGTACGTGTGCACGACTCGGTTCCCCCGGCGATGAACAGCGGCTGGTCGGGCACGCGTGGTTCACTTCGTGCGTTTAACTTCTTAAAAAGTCCAGCCTGTAGGCTGATCTAGACCATTTCCCTTCCCAGATCCCCCTGGGGGAAATGTTCCTGCTATGAGGGGAATGAGGAGGAGAGTTCTGAGAGAAGCTTAGGCCCGGAGGGGGTGGAGGAGGCCGGGCCCCTGCATCGGGGAGCGTTTATGGAGCGCTGACTGTGTGCCCAAGGCCACGCAAGGCGCCATGGGCCCTGGCAGCTGGGCGACAGACACCCCCACTTCCACGAGGAGCCGGGCGCCTTCTCGGGAGCCGGAGTTCCCTGTAAGACACGACCAGAAGCAAGCGGCCTGAGGGCGTGTCACTCAGCCGCCGGGCGGGTGCGTGGAGCTGGGCAGCGGTCGCGAACGAACGGAGCGAGGGCCTCCGGAAGCCGCGGAGAAAAACACGAGGTCGGGAGGACAAGAGAAATCGTAGCTGGGATATAGGCAGACAGGCAAACGGGGACCGGGACGTCGAGTCACGGAGTCCAGAGGGACTCATCCTTTCTCCCCCGCCCCCCCTCCCCCCAGAGGTTTATTCTTTGCCAACCGCTTTTATGGGGATTAATCTCGCTTTAGCCTTGAC
>NW_011898396.1:0-882 GCF_000151845.1 Pteropus vampyrus | reverse complement strand
TAGTTGGGGGGTGTTCCAGGTGGAGGTGTTCCAGGTGGGGCATTGCATCACTCTGTGGGGTGGGGTCAACTTTCTGAATAGAGCCTCCAGCCATTCCATTCCACCTTCTCTATGGCTCTGCATTTTCTTCAGGATTAAACCCAAATTTCTTAAAGGGCTTGTAAGATTACTGGAAGGCCGCCTCTGCCTCTCTCTCTGTGTCTCAACGTTTCTTTCCTAGAAGCTGTCCTTGACGCCTCGAAATTTTACTGGTCTCTCCATTCTTTACCTCTGCACCTCCTGCGCTTAGCACCTCGTAGGGCCCCGAAGAAAGCACGGTAGATAAGTTACCCTGAAAAATGGCAGCAACCCCAAACGAAGACAGCTAGTTAACCAAACCCTTAGGCTGGCAACAGAAATGTTAATTTTCTTGTAGTAGAGGGACGTTCTTCCCAGAAGATATAGGACAGCATATAAGGGTCGGATTGAATTATCGATTGATTGATTTAGTGCTCGCTAGGAGCTAGCCACTGTGCTAAACCCTTCACCTACTTAACCTCTGTTCTTATCCTAAACACTCCCTCTGCCTCACCCCACCCTCACCCACCTCCCATTGAATCAGTTAAGTGGATGCTGAAGCTAGTCTGCCTGGATTTGAAGCCCAACTCTGCCTCTTTTTGGCTTATTAATGTGGTAGACCTCTTGTACCTTAGTCCCCACGTCTTTAAAATGGGTATGATAACTGTAAATTCTTCATGGAGCTGTTGTGAGGACTCAGAGAGTTACTCTGTGAAGCTTTGAGGACCGTGTCTTGCACACAGTAAAGGTTAAATCACCGTTAGCAATTGATGTTGATATTATTTCAAGATATGCAAATGTGCTCGTTTTTTGTGTATTTGAAAA
>NW_011898395.1:0-5180 GCF_000151845.1 Pteropus vampyrus | reverse complement strand
GTTGGTGTCGTATATTTTTTCAGAGCTCGTATCTCCTTTGTTCTCCAGTAGAAGCATCACCATCGAATCATCAGACCCGGGTTTCTGTCTTATTGCGCCTGAAGCTTCGTTTCCCCGGCGGCGGGTGTCCGGCCCTGCGGCTTCGCAGGCTTCGTGCATGTCGCTGTGTTAAGCCCCCACGGGTTGGATTTCTCAGATCTCAAGACAAATAGAGTGGCGTTCCTTTCCCAGAGTGTGTTTAAATCAGATTCTTCATTTAATCTGTGAAGTGTGAAAACATTTTCCAGGTTTTTGCAGTCAGTGAAATGTTATAAACGTAGCTTTGACATGACATGCTTGTATGGAAATGGAGATAATAGCTTTCATTTTTAAAAAGTTTCCCCAAACCCTGACTTTAGGATTACCTCTGCTTCCTGGGGACATACTCACCTTTAATTGTCTTTCTCTGTAGCTCCTTGATGTTCAGGTGGCTTTTACTACCTTTGATTTGGTGTACAAACACTGTAATGCAGATAACGATTAATCTGTCACAGTTCACATACTTCAAAACCAATTAGAAATGAGACCGTGAGAGAAAGGAAGAGCTAGGGAGAGGGACCTTCACGCATTTTGTGTTTTAGCCATTTTGGAAAATGATGTAAAAATGTGGTCAGCGCTTTGGCCTTGACAGCTTGCTTTGTGAGCGTTAGCTTTTCCGTAGTCACGTTTAAATGAGGACTCGCTCCGTCTCGTTTCTCGGCCTGCCTCGAGGACGTTGCTGACAGAGCTGTCAGCCATGTCGCAGGGGAGCGCTTCGGTCTCTGTGAGGAGTGACTGCCCTTTTCATGAAGATGCGGTTTGCTTTCATCTTGGAGAACCTGTGGTTTAGAAATTGCTTCCACTCTGCAGGCTTTTAGGAAACGCAAAACTGAAAGCTGCTCATTCCACACATAAATCAATTAGCTGATTAATTTAACAGTTGTTGGGTTTTTGAAGCGTGCCAGGTATTGTTAATGACACCGGAGAGTCAAAATTGATAAGACGTTACAATTTAGTAAGAAAGATAATGACCAGAAATCTCCAAATAAATGTATTAAAGATGTCAGGTAAATGCTTTGAAGAATAATACGCAGCATGTTTTGTGTACTGAGCTGTCCTTTAGAATGGTCCTTGGCTTACAGGAAATGCTATGTGGTATTAGCTATTTTACTATTTGCAATTTAAATATGATTGGTGGGGAGGAGAGACGATGAAAAAACGTGAAGAACGTCAGATGTTGATGAAGTACTCTGGGGAGGTGATGTGACTTCGAGCCACAAGGTGCTACTTTAAAATGCGGAGGTCAAGGGATTTTCTGAGTTGGTGACATTCGAGCTGAGAACTAGGTAGCCAACCACTTGAAGATCTGTCGGGGGTGGAGGTGGGGACCGGTTGGGAAGAACAGTCAGAGCGGTGAACTTGCCCAGCACGAAGAACCCCAGCGCCCAGGGCGGCTGCAGCATAATGGGCAAAGGAGACAGTCTTGGGACACGCAGTCCGAGAGGTGACTGGAGACCAGTTACGTAGGGCTGTGTAAACAGGAAAAGACGGTTGATTTTACTCTGTTCCACGGGGGCCAATGGGAGCGTTTTAAACGCAGTGTGCATCTGCTGGATTCTGTTCTGAAGGGTCCCTCTGGCTGCTGGACAGAGGTTGAACTGTTGGGGACAGGGAAAAATGGAGGCCGCACCTTTGAGGGCGCAGTCGTAGTCATCAGGCGGGAGGTGATGGTGATAGAGATGGGGGATGGGAACAGGTGAGTAGATTGAATACGCTAAGCAGGGAGCGCTGGCTGGACTGCGGGAAGGGTTGTTTGTGGGTGAGCTGGGTAGAGATCGGCCAGGATGGGAGGCCAGGATGGGAGGAGCGAGGTGTTCTTCTTGTTGAAGGAGGAGGTGGCTGGACCCGTCTGGGGATGGGGATGGCGGAGAGGAGGGGTGTGTTTCGGCCCTGTTAAAGTTCAGGCGCCCACTGCATCTGAGCAGAGACATCTCATAGGGAGTGCGGCCAGCATGGGCGCTCGGAAGAGGAAGCCCAGGGTGCCCGGGAGCACGTGGCAGTGGGGGCACCTGGCCTGGCACTGAGAGAGGCCTCGCAGATGACGTGAGACTTGACCTAAAAGCTGAAGGATGGCTCGGATCGGGGAGAGGGGTTGTACGAGATCGTGGACAGAGAAAAGACGTATTTGGCAGTGTTTAGTCTGTGACGTGGTTTGTGTGCATCAGTGACTCTTTGCCAGGATGTAGTGGGGACTCCATTTTAGTGATCAGATTTTGACCTAGCCTTTAGATGACCTGTATTTTGTGCCTCTGAGTTGCTGTGGTGGAGAGGCGAAGGTAGTTCATCTTTTCTTTCTGTTTCTCTCTGTTCGAGAGTAGATACAGATTTATTAAGTTATTTTGGAGAAATGACTGAAATTTGCCTGCCCACAAATAGCTACTGTTAAGACGAAACTTAAGCTGAGTTCTCTGGCCGGAAACGTGAGGGGCCGGGGACGCGGGCCGGGCGTGGCAGCGTCTGCGCTCGTCAGCAGAATACTTGTCCAATAGAAATCGATTTGAGGATACTTTGCCTGGGTTTATTGCTTAAATTGTGTATTTAATTCTCGGTAGATAATACATTCATATTGTTCTCATATGAAAACGCATAGTTTCCCCTCAGCCACCTCTCTCATTCCTCCACGCAGCCCTCACAGGCACGCCCTTAGTCTCCCCGCTCCCCACAGGCTGGGCGTCTTTGTTCACTAAGCAGTACATTTTTGAGATCTTTCCAGATCACCATATAAAAAACTTCCTCATTCTCTTCCATTGTATGCATATAGCAGGATTTATTTCATCAGCCCATTCTTGTTGAACATTTAGATTGTTCTCAGTTTTCATAACTGCAAAATGCTGCGGTAGATAATAGCCTCGTTCGTGCATCTGTCTTGTGTGTGTGGGCAAGCATGGCTGTCACATAAATTCATAAGTGCAACGACTAGGTCCAAGGGAATGTTCTTTTATAATTTGACAAGCTCTTCTAAGTTGTCCTTCCTAGATTTGTACCATCTACACGCCCCTTAGCAAATTTTGACAGTACCTGGTTTTCTACATGTTTGCTACCGGAGTGTGCTGTCGAAGTTTGGGATTTGCCAGCCCTGCCAAAGTTTAAAATGCTATCCCTGTAAAGTTATATTTTTTATTTTTCTTGCGATGAGATCGAGCCTTTTTTCATTCTCATTTTCTTTACCCATTTTCCTCTAAAGAAAAGTCTTTTCCTTATCTGCGTGTGGGCATATTTTCTAAATTAGCAATACTAGCCTTCTGTTTGAAATAAAATGTAAATATTTTTTCTTTTTTAATTTGTGTTTTGACTTTGCTTGTTTCACTTTTTCCATGTAGAAATTTTTGATTTTTTAGTGGATGAATTTGTCAGCCTTTTTCAGACTCTTACATCCAGATTTTGGGTGAGAGCTGTGAAGACCTTTCCTGTACTTAGCTTTTCTTCCAGTATTGTGTCCTTTCACTTTTGAGTGAAGTTTAGGTGTTTGACCTGCTGGGAATTTTATCTCGGGCGAAAGATCAGAGGATGGCTCCTTTTCGCTTTCGCTGTAGGTGCTGCTGGTGGTCACAGCTACAGAGCTCGTATTGGCTGTGACCCGCCTTTCTTTCCCTCGTCCGTGAAATAGAAAACAGTAGAAAAAATGAACAAAGGCCAAGTTGGTTCTTAGAAAAGGCCAACAGAAGTGATCAAGAATTACAGAGAACACTAATGACCAGTGTCGCAAAGGAAAGCGTGGTCACCACATCGGCCTCCAGTGAGCCCGGACCTTGGTTGAAGCTGCTTTCTCGGCCAAGACTTCTGCAGAGGCCGGCAGCTGAGGGCTGTTTGCTGGCAGCATTCAAGAATATGAGCTCTCAGTCCTGAATCCCTCGTTAAGCCCTGCTAGTATTTTATTGCTTAGAGTTCCCTGAGCACATCGCTGTTCTTGCCCAGGTTTTTATTTTTTGTCACGTCTCATTTAGTGTCCTTCCTTCCTCCTTCAGCTAAGGCTTCACGGAACCCCTCCTCCAGCCTCCTCGATCTTCTTGCCCCTCCTTCGTCACCTTTTCTTCCCCCAGCCCTCTGGTTAGATAAACTTTATTGTTGTGTCTGTAATCCATAACGTGTGTATGTTGTATGTAAGACAGTTTTCTGTAAACGTTTCTGTGTGCGTCTTTCTCCGCTGTTAGAATTTGGGAACACGGCTTGTGACCAGGCCCCAGCACAGTGCTGGAAACACTGGTTTTGAGTGAACGTTCCTGTGGGACAATGTTGTAAGTTTCAAATAGCTGAGTTACACGAGTTAACTTTAGGATCACAATTTTGTATACCTGGCTTGAAATGCATGAATTGCTCTTGTTACAGTTCGATAAGCTACCTAAATTGATGTGAAAATTGTTTTAGAATTTTGACTATTATCCATTATTGTTAGAAATGGTTTACATCGAAATGTTGATCAGGTTGTGGAAGAAAAGGAGTATGTGTTTAGATTTCGTTTCTGTGTAAAGCGACCGCGTCTTGTGGTAGTTAATATGCCTCCTCTGGCTGTTATGCTGAAAGCCATACTTATTTTATTTGTTCAGAAGTGATTAAATAAACTGTGATTGTAAAAATATTTAACGTTTAACAGCCACTCTTTTATTTCTATATAACCTTGGTTATAAACAGTGTCTTCTTTAGCTCTTAAGCTTTCAGATGCCCCCTGGTAAATATGATTCAGAATTAATTAATAGCACTATTCAATCTTTTTAGTTGTCACAGTGGCACTTTGGAGAAATATGCTTATAATCTTTGCCTGAGGGTTCCCATAAATTGATCTCTGAGTTTGGATGACTGCATCGCCTGACAATGAGGATGTTTTCTTGGTAACCTGAGAGCTCTTGAAAAGTAGATAATCAAGCCAGTATTCATTACCCTGTCTCTGGCATGCGTTTAAATAAAAAGTATGACTTGTCTGTTTCTTTGGTTAATTTTAGCACTAAGCTTCTGACCAAAACAATTTAATGTGTTTTCTGTTTATACGTGAACTTGTAGCTAAATTTCATTTTACCGTTTAAGCTATAAGAAGTATTTTCCTTTCTGAGTTCAGATAAAAGCTATAGTAGGCTCTTTTCTCCAGTTGAAAATGATCAGAAGTAGAA
>NW_011898394.1:3429-5311 GCF_000151845.1 Pteropus vampyrus | reverse complement strand
TTTTTACTAATGAACTCTTTCCTCCGAAAACTGTTGGAACAAATGTTGGTATGTCAGGGTATGGGATGTCATGAGGGTCATTCTCAAGGTACCACAAGGTTAGTATGCTGAGCAAAATAAGTCAGATCAAGTTAAATCCATATGATTTCACTGATATGTGGAATCTAAGGAACAAAAAGAACAAACTAATCAAAAACAGACTCATAAATATAGAGGACAATTGTGCGATGGCCAGAGGGGAGGCAGGGGGACTGGGAGAAAGAGATGAAGGGTTAAAGAAGTACAAATTAGTAGTTGATGGAGTATCATGGGGATGGGAAGCACGGCATAAGGAATGCAGTCAGCAGTAAGGTAATGGCTATGAGTAGAGCTAGAGGTTAATCAGGGGAATTGTTTCCTAAACTATATAAATGTCTAATCAATGTACTGTAAACTTGAAACTAATAAAAAATATATAACTTTTGGAACAAATGTTGCTATGTCAGGGTATGTGATGTCATTAAGGTCATTTTCAAGGTACCATGATCAATATCATGCTTCTTATCACTTAGGCTGAAGTGCTACTTGGAGTTCTTTTCTTATGACCTAAGATAGAATTCAAGGCCACGACAAACAGCAAGCAGAAAAGTACAAGTTTTATTAAAGCAAAAGTACACACTTAAGGAAAAAGTGCAGGCAGCTCAGAGAGACAGTCTGCCCCTAGCTGTCTGAATTATGGGCTTTTGTTTTCTTGGGAGTGGGAGCTGTCCCAAGGTTATCCAGCCTGCCTCCTGGTTTTGGTTAGTTTCTCATGCAACCTGGAAGGGAAGAGGCAGCTTAAGGCCACCTATCCTGTCTTCAGGTCTTGGTTTGTTTTTCATGCTGGGGTCTCACACTTGAAATCAAAACAGGGAGAAGGCTGAGTAAGGGACTAATGAAAAATTCCAAAGCTGTATCCTGAAGGAGGGGAACTTCCCTAGACAAACTATCCTGCCTCAAGTGTATGATGAAAAATGGGTATTATTGTTTATTAGGGAGGGGTATAAAATTCTGAGAACAGAAACTGTGAAGTTGCAAAAAGAGTTGTGTTTGTTTTAGAAAAACGAAATAAACATTAAGTCATATACTATGAACAGCCATGTTTAAATGCAGATCATTTTTTAAAAAATGATCATAGTTAAGCCAGGAATTTTATTTAATACTAAAAAGTAAATTAAAATAATTGCCTAAATCAATTCCCCACGTAGACCATCACTAGAGTACTATTTTGATCTTGGTCTGAGTTAACAAAAAGAATTGGCTAAAAATTCTATTATCTTTTGGGTTATTTCTATAGATTTGAACTTAGATGTTATGTTCTACTTTTAATAGTTATGGTAACAAGACTGTGATAATTAAGGCAGTGATAGATTTCTAACTAAGTTTGGCATCCCACTAATCAAAACAGGAAAAGATAAATTTTTATCTTTGTCAGACTATGTGTCTGTTAGGTAGTTAGGTAATCATGAGAGACAGGAGGGAATTATACAGCAAGCTTTCATGGGCCACACAGGAAGGCAAGGCAGAGTGCAGGCAGAGACAGCCACAGGACCTGGGGCAGAGTACTTTCAGCCTCCTGGGCTAAGGCTTAATTGGTCAATTCAAACCAAAAAGAACCGTCTTTTGGCAAGCTTCAGGAGGTGTTATCTAAGGGATGCACAAGGAAAAGCCCTGGGAGACTTTATCATGAGGGTTGTTGGGGAAGTCACATCAGGAACTTATATTTCCTTGTGACTCTAGATGTTATATAAGGTATGCATTTGCATGAAGGACCTAGTCTCACTTACAGGCCACTTGGTCAAACAAAATGGATCCCAAGGCAACAATGCCATGGAGTAGCTTAGCTAAATGCTCAACATTAATC
>NW_011898394.1:0-1620 GCF_000151845.1 Pteropus vampyrus | reverse complement strand
ATGGCTGAGTAACATTCCATTGTGTATATGTACCACAGCTTCTTTAGCCAATCGTCTATCGTAGAATACTTAGGTTGCTTCCATGTCCTGGCCACCGTGAATAATGCTGCTATGAACATCGGTGTGCAAATATCTTTTTGGATATGGGTTTCTGAGTCTTTGGGGTAAATACTCAGTAGAGGGATTGCTGGATCATATGGTAGATCAATTCTTAGCTTTTTGAGGAATCTCCATTCTGTTTTCATAGAGGCTTATCAACTTGCAGTCGCACCAGCAGTATACGAGGGTATCTTTTTCTCCACATCCTCTCAACATTTCTTATTACTTGTCCTGTCGATTATAGCTATTCTAACAGATGTGAGATGATATCTCATTGTGGTTTTGATTTGCATTTCCCTAATAGTTAGCGATATTGAGCATCTTTTTAAATACTTATTGGCCATTTGTATGTCCTCTAAGAAGTGTCTTTTCAGGTCCTCTCCTCTGCCCATTTTTCAATTGGATCATTTGTTTTTTTGTTGTTATTGAGTTGTATGAGTTCTTTGTATATTTTGGATATTAGACTCTTATCAGAAGTGTTGCTTGCAAATATATTTTCCCATTCAGATGGTTGTCTCTTTACCTTGTTGACGGTTTCTTTTGCCGAGCAGAAGCTTCTTAGTTTGATGTAGTCTCATTCATTTATTTAAGCTTTTTCATCCCTTGCCTTTGAGGTCAAATTCATAAAATCCTCTAAGTCCAAGGTTCTTGAGTTTAGTTCTTATGTTTTCTTCTAGCATTTTATTGTTTCATGTCTTATATTCAGGTCCTTAATCCCTTTTAAGTTAATTTTGGTGTATGATGATAGACAACAGTCTAGCAGCCTAATTTCATTCTTTTTGTAGGTGGCTTTCCATTTTTCCCAGCACCATTTATCGAAGAGACTTTTTTTGCTCCACTGTATGTTTTTTGCTTCTTTGTCGAAAATTATTTGCCCATATAAATATAGGTTTACTTCTGGACTCTCAATTCTGTTCCACTGATCTGTGTGTCTGTTTTGCTTCCAATACCATGCCATTTTGATTACTGTCACTTTGTAGTATAATTTGAAGTTGGGCAGAGTGATGCCTCCAGCCTTGTTCTTTTTCATCAGGATGTTTTTGGCAATTTGGGGTCTTTTGTGCTTCCATACAAATCTGATGATTTTTTGTTCTATTTATTTAAAAAATGCCGATGGGATTTTGATGGGGATTGCATTGAATCTGTATAATGTTTTAGGTAATATGGTCATTTTAACTGTGTGGATTCTTCCAATCCAAGAACACAGAATATCTTTCCATTTCTTTGTATCTTCTTCGATTTCTTTTAATAGAATCTTATAGTTTTCATTATATAGGTCCTTCACATGTTTCGTTAGATTTATTCCTGGGTATTTTAGTCTTTTTGTTGCAATTGCAAATGGAATTATTTTTTCCACTTCTTTTTCTGACACTTCGTTATTAGAGTATAGGAATGCTATGGATTTTTGAACGTTGATTTTGTATCCAGAAACTTTACTGTATTTGCTTATTGTTTCTAGTAGTGTTCTTGTGGAGTCTTTAGGGTTTTCTATATAGAGAATCATGTCATCCGCAAACCGTG
>NW_011898393.1:4215-4669 GCF_000151845.1 Pteropus vampyrus | reverse complement strand
GACACACCCCAGCGCCTCAGAGTGGTATGTACTCATCTGGTACAAAGCCATGTCCCCCACCTCCCACTAGGCCATGAACTCTGGGACTGAGGGGGAAGGGGACAAAGTCTTACTCAACAAGCATTTGGAGAAGGCTTGAATTTGCAGGGCCCCATACAACCTGCCCCGTCCTGAGTCCCCACGGGGCTCGAGGGCCCGGTACCAGGTCCTGGCCAGCTGGCGTCCTCGGGCTGGGAGATCTCCTGTGTGCCCGCAGACTCCCCAGCCGGGAAGGTGAAGGCCCTGAACAAGGAGGCTTGACCCAAGCTTCCGAGACCAGCCCCAGCCCCCGAGACTGGTGACTCAGGCCTGGCGGACAGCCAGATAGCCATCCCCCGAGCTCTTCTGGCCCTTCCCCTGCACCCCCTTTTTGAAGACAGGCGCTCTGCCAGCCCTTCCCCACGGGCCATGGCAC
>NW_011898393.1:0-1705 GCF_000151845.1 Pteropus vampyrus | reverse complement strand
GATGCTGGGCTTGTGCGGTCAGACATCATTTTGTGGTCTCCTCTAATCTGAGCGATGGCCATCTAATCTCGGCTTGATTACCATTGGTGACAGGGCGCTCACTACCTATTGGAGCCGGCTGGTCCCTATGGGGAGGCCTCTGCTGAAGGAGAGCCTTGAGCTCTGGGTCCTGGCTCTGGGGACACACAGCTGTCTGCTCCTGATTGCTACAGGGAGATGGGGGGCCGGCACTGTGACCCCTGGAAGCAACGACCCATTGAGAGACAGAGTGGGGGGAGGGCGGGGAGGGGACATACCCTCGTTGGGCCGATGTGGTTTCATTCTGGGCAGGCTTTATCCTCAGGCTGGAAGGGGTGTGAGGAACGTGCTGGAGGCAGGAGCCCCCGGCAGGCTGAGGGCCCACCCTGTCCGCCCGGCTCATTCCGGGAGGGTGGCTTTCTCTTGCAGGGACCCCCACCTTCTCTCAGCCCTGTCTGCAGGCTGCCCTGCTGACATCAGCAGCCCCCCCACCCCCCCACCGCCCCTGGAGGAGACTGGGGCCCTGGGGGCCCCCCCAGGACAGGCTGGAGTCCGGCGTGAACCCCAGCATCAAGCTCCCTGACCGAAGCCCATGGCTCCACCCCCCAGGACTGGGCTCAGGCGGGGCCTCGGCCGCCCCCGGTCTGCTCCTGCTCTCGCTCCTGTCACTGAACAACAAAGAAGCGCCCCCGGGGGCCTGGCCCTGGTGCCTCTCTCCAGGCGTGACCTCACTGACCCCTCACGGTGACCCTGCAGGGGGAGGGAGACAGGCAGGCTATGCTGTCCCCATTCTACAGAGGGGAGACTGAGGTCATCAGAGGCACTGCACAGCCGCCTCCTTAGGGAGGCCTCCCCAACTGCCCCCCGCTGGAGGCGGTGCTACACGTCTGAACTCTGGGCTCCCCTCCAGTGGTGGGGGGGGACACGGCTCAGCATTCAACAACTTGAGAGGGCCTGGTCATCTTGCCTTTTTCCCTCTGCCAGACAGGGAGCTCCTTGAGGGCAGACACGGAGCAGGGTGGGGGTTCCTACCTCTCCCCCAAATCCTTGGGTGTCCTCTCTCCATCTCAGAAGACCCCTTCATAAAACGGGGTTTACTGTAACGATCCAGCGAGGAAACGGGGTGGGGAGAGCCCCCGGGACGGTGCCGACGCTGGGCCCGGGCCCGAGACCAGTTCTCTCTGCCCCCCTGGCCCCGTGCCCGGCCGGCTCCTTCACACGCGGACACGGTGCCTCTTGGCCGCGTGTGTGCCCGAGTCTCTGTGGGTTCGTCTTACTTTCAAAGCAGCGAGTTTGCTCCTGGTGAGCACAGAGCGGGGTCCCCGGGCTGGGCGGCCACGCCGACACTCAGGCTCTGCCAAGAAGAAGCCAGTGTCACAGGTGGCCCGGTGGCTGGAGGGCTGGGGGCCCCCGCTTCTCCAAGGAGAGGCCTCGTCTGCCCCACTTTCTGGGTCCCTCTTTCTCCTTCGAGGGGTCCCGGGCGTGCTCATAAAGGGCCCGCAGGGAGATGGCTGCCGGGGCCCAGGGACTGACGCAAGCTCAACTGCCCTCCGGAGTGGCGCCGGTGGGAAGGGGGCTCAGAGAGGCTCAGCCAACCACCGGGACCACACGACAAGCAGGCAGCTGAGGCGGGATGGGCACCCAGGTCCCCCGGTATTTGCGGTTCCACTCGGGGCTGTCCTTTAAG
>NW_011898392.1:3140-3781 GCF_000151845.1 Pteropus vampyrus | reverse complement strand
TAACCCTAAACATCTTCAAAGACATGGGAGCTTCTGGTTCAATAGACAGGAAATCAGGTCAAGAAAATGCCCAAGAGAAAAAGCAGCTTCTCATTTCAGAAAGCGTTACCCACCCCCAGGTAACTGCCGTGTGCGCATTAGGTGCCGTGAAGGAAGTGGTCGCGGGCCACTTAGGAAGAGCCTGTGTGTGCTCACACGCGCGTGCATGCGTGTGTTTGTGCTGGGGTGCGGGGGGCATGCTGAGCTGTTGGGGAGAGCGTTCCAGGGGAGTTTGCTCCTGAGACTTGGAAGAAGAGGCCTAAGGAAGCGAGTCCTGGGCAGAGGGAAGTGTGCGGGCGACAGGCCAGAGGCACAAGCGCAGGCCTGGCCGCGTGAGGATGGCGCGGGTGGCTGGAGCCCCGAGCTATGCCCTGCAGCCCCTGGCCGGGGCCGGATGACTGCGATGCCGGCCAGGTGTCCGCGGCCCGGAGCGAAGTGGTCAGACACGTTTTAGAATCATTACTCCAGGGAGGAAAACGGCCTCAGGGAGGACCATGGTGGGTGGGTGGGGGCTGCTGTGCCTTGTGTGGAGGAGTCTCCGAAAGGTGTTATCAGTCCCGCGAGGGCTGGGGTCCCCGTTATCCTTCCCTGGCACTGAAGCC
>NW_011898392.1:0-1850 GCF_000151845.1 Pteropus vampyrus | reverse complement strand
GCGTGTAATCACACCGTGAGCGGAGTTTGCAGTGATTCAGACTTCGGAGGAAGCCAAGGGTGCTATATAATCCATCTGCTCGTGTTCGCTTGCCAGGAACAAAAGTGAGCACAGAGGGAGAGAAGGGAAGACCGTGGGGACTTGGGATAAATAACCCTCTGCTGCTATTTTGCTGATGTCATGGCACTTTGGAAGACACGGAGTGTTTGTCTCGGCAAAGGATAATAATTTTGTCCTTACAAGACGCTCTTCCCCCGTGCAAGCCTTTTGCTTGTGTGTGTGTCGTGTTGCTTTGTGTGTGTGTGGAAGGTCTGTCTCCCCAGGGCACCCGAGAGACAGAGTCATCTTTCCTGCTTTAATGCAGTGAGTGCACTTCAGCAAAGTGACTGAACGTAATTCTGTGCCAGCCTCCTCGCCGCGTGCTGGTGACCTGGAGATGATCAGGACAGTGATAGGTGCAGCCGTGTAAGCGTGGGCAGGGCGGAACAGGGATCCTTAACTCTTCTGAAGACAGGAGAGGGTGGAGGAGATACGGTAAATTTCAGAAGGTTGCACAGGTAGGCAGGCTTTGGAGGGTTTCAGGAATTTGCCGGTAGGCGAGGCAGCTAAACATCTCAGGAAGAAGAAGTATCAGGCGGGGCACAAAGCCGTCCTGCAGGCAGGGGCTCTGGTTTGACTTCTGGAGAACTGAGTCGACCCTACAGGGCCAACTGCCAAACGCTGTGACATCATGCTGCCTTCGAAGCCCACGCACTGGGAAATTGGTCAGAGCCCAGCGAGGCCGCCCGCTAGCCATTTTTGTTATGTGAGGGAAAGTACTTCATCTCTTGGATTCTAGGTCTCCTTATCTTTAAAACGAGAGCACTAGTATTTATCTTACAGGGTTGTTCTTGGAGATTAAAACAAAACAAAACAAAACCCAATGGCCTAAAAGCACCCAGTACCATTCCTGGCATATAAATATTACTTTCTTCCCCAGGCATTTAGGTGTTGCCCAGTAAATTTGGATTGCTTATAATTTTGTTAAGCAAATATAAACACATGAAAGATGATTGTGATCATTAGTAAAAGAAAGAATAAGGAGAACATTGTCGTCACTCAAAAAGAATGTGTCCTCTGGAATGGAAGGGAATGGAAGGCAAGCCACGGCAGAGGCGTGGAGGGAAGGAGAGAAAGAGACAAGGTCACCTGATTCATGGCAGGTCCTGTCGACTTGGAACAAGGAGGAGCTTTACCCGGGCTCTGTGCAGAAAGACCGAGTGAGCAGAGACCGATCCAGCAAGTGCCCTTTGTGACGCGACCCTCCCAGACATCGACGAGCGAGACAGGGCCTCTGTCACAAGTCCCTGCGGTCATTCGTCTTCTCTGCCCCCTGAGTCAGGGAGCAGTAATTCTTCCTAAGCTGGCTCCTGAGCATGCAGTTAATTTAGGTCTATTGAGTTTACAGGGATTATCTTGCTTCCTCTGTAGTAAATACAGCTGTAAACAGCTGGCGAAATTGATTAATGGCTCCAGGTGAGCTGTAGCATGTAATCAATGGAGAAACTGTTCATTGGGTACAATCTAGAGGACAGCGTGGCCCAGGACAAGGGCCACAGCCTGGGGGGAGCACAGGTGGGCAGAGGAAGGGGCTCAGGCTGGCGGGGCGGGAGCCTCACTCAGCAGAAAGGTCGCTAGGTTGTATTTATCTAACCTGGATGGTCACCTCATTCCCTGTTTATATTTTGTTTGGCAGGGGATAATTGTTTGAATTATTCTTTTAATGATAAAAATTATTTTTTCATAATTGCATAGAAAACAGGAGGATGATTGCAAATATATAAAATCGAAAAACACACGTAACTCAAAAC
>NW_011898391.1:3599-3936 GCF_000151845.1 Pteropus vampyrus | reverse complement strand
TCATAGGTACAGAGAACATGTGGGGATGTAAAGTATAGCACAGAGAGTTTAGTCAGTAGTATTGTAGTGACTGTATGGCATCAGACGGGTACTAGATTTATAGGTGAGATCACTCTGTAAGTTATATGTACTATGTTGTACACCTGAAACTAATATAATATTGTATTCTAACTGTACTTAAAAATTTTTTAAATTAAATAATTCTCTCAACAAATCTGTGTGTTACTATTATTATTTCATTTTACCAGTTAAAAAACTAAGGCCCGGGGAAGGTTAATAACTTACCCAAGGTCAAATAATATTTAGTGGTAAAGTCAGTAAATTGTAAGTGGTAAAG
>NW_011898391.1:0-2173 GCF_000151845.1 Pteropus vampyrus | reverse complement strand
AATGCATACCAATTAAATGATCAAAATTAAATTGTTTTCTTTCTATGAAAGAATGAAAGTGGTTACTTTAAATAAGGCTACTATAACTCTAATTTGATTGTTTTTCCTTAACCAAAATTATATTCAACATAAATACAGACTTTTCCACTAAAATGATCAAAATCCACGCGGGCACAGCTGAGTAACTAAAAATGCCATTTAGAATTATTTCATAGTGGTTTGTTAGCCTGTTTACTCTTCAGTGGAAACATTTTTAACTGTATGAGAAGATGTCATGAGAATGACTGTGCCTGTGCTGAACGCGAACACATAGTAGTTTAGAATGAATTTATATTTATGTTTGAAATGTTTCAAGCTTAAAGTCCACCCACTCATTTAGAAAAGTTAAACTTGAAAGAGTTGTTATGAAAATATAATTCATCAATCATACATGCATATGCATTAATCTGACAAATTCATAATATTATTCAGCCTTCTGAAACTTTAATAATGAAAAGTCCTAAAACTTTGAATGCATGAATTGCAAATGCATGTGTGGAGTTCTTTTGTATGCTGAAAGAGATGACTCGAAGGCTTGATATTGCATAGAAATTACTCAGAAATGTACTTAATGATAAGACTCAGATGTTAATACATTATTAAAAGGTTAAATTCTAATTATACATCATTAATATTTACTGCTTGTTTATTTGTAATTTTTGTCAATATCTTGCCTAGTGGAAAATGCATTTTGCATTAGGTCAGTGTATAAACCTATAAGGAATTTATATATTTGATTCAGAAACTACTCACTGAGGCCTGACCTTTTAAAAATGCTGTTTTGCTGCTAAGTAATACACTAAATTACAATATTACTGAAGTATATGGATAATCAATTCATTAGACAATTTCATAAGAAATCATTTTTTTTCTCAGCAACTTTTTTTAATATGAATTTTTGTTTTTAATTGAGGAAGCATGTACTCCCTTTATGAGGACAACAGTTAAGGTAATTGCATAATTTATTTATAAATATTATGCTATGATACTTGCAAATGATTTTATATCAGTTGACTCTGTATCTCTAATGTTGCTTTTTTATTTTTTGCCTTTTTATTGTTTTGTTTACTAAAGTAAATGTTAACAATGTATTACTTAAACTGATTAACATGGGGAGAATTATATTTCCTACCAGTGGAAATGCCAGGACTATGATGTCCTATAATTCATTTTCAGATGCTGAAACATACAGTTATACTGCAGATAGCTTCAATATATCCATTATATAAAAAGTTCTCCAGCTAAATTTATAGGAACGATATATAATGTTGATATCTAGTCCAGATCTTAAAAATAAACAGTCAAAAATGTATCGACTTGGAAATTTCAGGGAGAAGACAGAAAAACATTTACAACCCAAAGGACCTGAAGAATCAACCACAAGAAACTACTTTCACCAGTCCCTGGCCCAAATTTAAAAGTATTAAAAGTGAAATAAGAAGAAGTAAAAAAAAATAAAATAAAAAATAAAAAAAGGCAAAGGTAAACCAAGATTATAAAACTTAAAGAACTGGAAATGGAAAGTTTATTGACAGTTTAGATTATCTGCTGAAATACACCAATTATTATATGAGAGATGCTGTTTTAACTAAATAGGTCAGTGTATTTATTAGGTCAGAATTTATTTCAAGGATTCATGTTTAAACATAGAAGTCTAAAGTTAATGAAAGGATGAAAAATACAAGCTACTGAGTTATGGATCTAAGGATCTATAACAAGACAAGACAGAAAGAAAAGAGAAACGACATGAAATCCACTTAATTTTTATCCATTTATAAGTTATTCCTTTTTCCTGAAGCTGTTATTTCTATATTTTAAACCCTACATCTAATATTTGATTTTTTTAAACCCCACATCTAATATTTGATTTTTTTCCAGAAAAGTTTTGCTATATTTCATCTTTACAGTCTCTTTTAGGTAACTTTCATTTTTTTCTGCTCTGATTATTGCTTCCACTGTCCCTGGAAATGTTCCAACTGCAATCAATGTCTGTTAGGAACACTGTTGAAGAAACTCATGAATCAGATAAATAGTTGGCTTTCCAGGTGCCCCCAAACTCTGACATTCTATGAAACAGAGATCATAGCATGTCTTTAATACTGATTTTCTTGGGGGAAGCATTTATTGTAAAAAT
>NW_011898390.1:5049-5623 GCF_000151845.1 Pteropus vampyrus | reverse complement strand
CTGGCCTGACTTGAGAAATGCTAGGGTGTTTCTGAACCACTTTCTCTCTTCAGAAGGAGCTTTCGTGTAAGGCAAACCCCACTGTGAGGAACACCATCAGTTTCTGTCCTGGGCTTTACTGGTTTCAAAGTTGCACAGAATCAATCATCGTTATTTGCGGATTCCGTATTCGTAAATTCTCCTACTGGCCAAAATTCATTTGTAACCCTAAAGTCAATATGCATGGCACTTTTATGGTCACCTGTGGACATGCGAAGTGCAGTAGAAAGTTTGAGTTAGCCTATGCACACATCCCCAGCTCAAGTTGAACGAGGCGATTCATCGCCTTCTTGTTTCATCCCTCTTATCATAAAGTGTCCTTTTTGTGTTCTATTTAGTGCCACATTTTTGCAATTTGAGCTTTTCGTTGGGGACTTTGTTATTTAAAACGGCCTCCTAGCGTAGTGCTGAAGGGTTCCTCAGTGCAGGAATACCGTGACGTGCCTTACGTGGAAAACGCATGTTTTAGAGATGCTTTGTTCAGCGTGAGTTTTAGCGCTGACAGCCACAAATTCAATGATAATGAATAAACAAT
>NW_011898390.1:0-2984 GCF_000151845.1 Pteropus vampyrus | reverse complement strand
AGTATATGATACAGTATTATTAACTATAATCACCATTCCTTACATTAGACACCCAAATTATCACCTTACAACTAGAATTTTCTATCTTTGACCAACATCTCCCTCCCAGCCCTTGGTAACTACCATGCTCCTCTCTGTTTCTATGAATTTGGCTTTTTTAGATTTCACTATAAGTGATCTTGTATGGTATTTGTCTTTCTCAGTCTGACTTATCTCTCTTAGCATGATACTTTACTCTGGGTCCATGCGTGCTGTCACAAATGGCAGAATTTCCTTCTTTCTCATGGTTGTATAACATTCCATTGTACATATATATATATGTCACTTTTTTTTATTCATTTATCTGTTGACAGATATTTAGGTCGTTTCCATATCTTAGCTATTGTGAATAATGCTGCAGTGAACATGGGGGTGCAGATATCTCTTCGAGATCCTGTTTTCATTTCCTTTAAAAATATATGCAGAGGTGGGATTGCTGAATCATATGGTAGTTCTATTTTAATGTTTTGAGGAATCCCCATACTGTTTTCCATAGTGGCTATATTAATTTACATTTCTACCTACAGTATAAAAGTTTCCTTTTTCTTCACATCCTCAGTGACTCTTATCTCTTGTCGTTTTGGTGATAGCTTTTCTAACAGGTACGAGGTGATATCTTATTGTGGTTTCGATTTGCATATCCTTCGTTATTAGTAATTTTGAGCATCTTTTTATGTAGCTATTGGCAGTTTCTATGTTTTCTTTAGAAAAATGTCTATTCAGTTTCTCTGCCTATTCGTTAATTGGAATTGTAATTTTTTTGTCATCGAGTTGTATGAATTCTTTATATATCTTGGATATTTAACCCCCTGTCAGATATATGATTTGCAAATATTTTCTCCCATTCCATAGGTCTCATTTTCATTTTGTAGCTTGTTTCTTTTGTTGTGCAGAAGCTTTAGTTTTATATAATCCCTCTTATTTAATTTTGCTTTTGTTTCTTCTGCTTTTGGTGCCATATTTGAAAAATCATTGCCAAGACCAATGTCCATGAGCTTTTTGCCTATGTTTTCTTCAAGGAATTTTGTAGTATTGGTTCTTATGTTTAAGTCTTTAATCCATTTTGAGTTAATTTTTGTGAGTGGTGTGAGATAGGGGTCCCATTTCATTTTTCCACATGAGGCTATCCCGTTTTCCCAACACTGCTTAAAAAATGAAGAAATTAACATTTGAATATTCTTGACTCCCTTGTCAAATATTAGTTGATTGAATATGTGGTGCTTTATTTCTGGGTTCTCTATTTTTATGCCAGTACCTCGCTGTTTTGATCACTATAGTTTTGTACTATAGTTTAAAATCATGAAGTGTGATGTCTCCAGCTTTGTCGTTCTTTCTCAGGATTGCTCTGGCTATTCAGGGTCTTTTGTGGTTCTATACAAATTTTAGAATTGTTTTTTTTCTATTTCTATAGAAAATGCTATCACTATTTTGATAGGGATTGTATTGAATCTATATATGGCTTTAGGTAGTGTGAACATTTTAACAAAATTAATTATTTCAATCCAAGAACACAGGATATCTTTTCATTTCTTTGTGTCTTTTTCAATTTATTTCATCAAAGTCTTATAGTTTTCAGTATATAGGTCTTTTATTTCCTTGGTTAAATTTATTCCTAAGGATTTTATTGTTTTTGATGTTATTGTGAATGAGATTGTTTTCTTTATTTCTTCTTCAGTTGCTTCAATGTTAGCATATAGAAACACAACTGATTTCTGTATGTTGATTTTGTATTCTGCAACTTTACTGAATTTGTTGATTAGTTCTAACAGTTTTTTTGGAGTGCTTAGGAGTTTCTATGTATAAGAATATATCATTTGTAATAAAAAAATGATTTTATTTTTTCCTTTTCAATTTGAATGCCTTTTATTTCTTTTTCTTGCCTGATTGCTCTGACTAGAAATTCCAATACTAGGTTACATAGGAGGGGTCGGAAAAAGAGGATTACTCTGACATTTCAAGATGCACAAGAACAATGAACAGGGCTTGCTTAAGGCAAAGATAAGCCTTTTACTAAGGAAATTACAGCCCTGGGGTGTGACTACCGACACTACCTGCCCAGTTAGGAAGTGTGATCAAATCACCCTGTGAGGTTACTTTCAGTCATTTGAAAATTTCAGATTTATTACAGAGCAACCTTTTCATTCAGAGACTAAAAACTTTTATTAAGAAAGACCCAACACCACAGTTAAGCAAATCACACTCCTTTTGTGTACATGATGTGCAGGGCATTTAACGGGTAAGATCTTTTTATTTACTTTGGTAAGAAATTAATAGACTGAATAGAATTTGCCAAAATTTACATTTGCATTGTCTGCTGAATACATAGATGGGTAAGCAAAATCTAGTTTGTATTTCAATAAGATGTCAACATGCTTTTGTTTTATATTTTCCTTAGTTTCATTAAAATCTTCACAGAAATCAAGATAATTCAAAACTCCAACTTTTGAATTAAAGTATCTAAGAGCTAGAGGGAACAAACATTTTTTGTCGTTGTTGCCATAATCAGACAAATCAGTAGATACATTGTAGAAAGTGTGATTATTGGGAAAATCTGACAGCTTGACACTGCAAGGGACCAATATGTACCTTACCAAACTTTCCCCTTTTGTTCTCCCACAGGACATTTAGCTGTGGCTGCTGAATCAGGAAATGTAACATTACTTAGTGTATTCATTTTTTTAAAAAAAATTTATCTTATTATTAGTTTCAAGTATACAGTACATTGGTTAGACATTTAGAATATTAGTTTTTTATTGCTGCTATAATAAATCAGCACAGACTTTACCACTTAAACGACATTAATTTAATATCTTATAGTTTTGTAAGATAGAAATATCTTACAGGTCTCACTGAGTGGGCTAAAATCGAGGTGTCAACAGGATCGTATTCCCTAGTGGAGGCTCTAGGGGATAATCCATTTCCCTGCCATTTTCAACCTCTAGAAA
>NW_011898389.1:1919-3964 GCF_000151845.1 Pteropus vampyrus | reverse complement strand
TGGCAGAGGAGAAAGAATGTCAGGCGACGGAAGACTCGGGAGATTGGGGCTTTGGTTTCTGCTCTGCCACTCACTGTCTGTGTGACCTTGGCCAGTCACTGCCCTCTCGGGGCTCCAGTTTGCACATCTAGAAAAAGAATGGATTGGACTAGATGTTTTTGATCCCTTCCAGCTCTGCTGTTCTAGGATTTTTTCCGAAAGGAGAAGAACAGAAAAATGAATAGTAATAACAGCAAAAGGAATGAGGGGACCCATTATCAGTCTTGTTGCCAGGAGTAGGGAAGAAACAATGAGCTTTTGGGGGTCCCGGGGTCGTGTGGCTGGGAAGAGAAACCAGAGGACACTTCCCAGCACTGCTGCCCAAGTGGCTCCTGATAGGAGGGACCACCCTTCTGAGGGGCCTGGGGGGTGAGCATCCAGGAGGAAATGTTTATGTGGACCGGAACCCTCCCTCCAACTCCCCCCTCACCCAGGTACAGATCTCCCGGCAATACCTGCACTGTAATGACCAGAAGATGCACAAGTCGCTGGGAGGCATTGTGATCCCACCCATCCCAAAGGCCAAGGTGCCCGCTGGGACATCCTCCTGCACACTGGGCTCCCTTCCCAGCCTCTTGCCCCCAGGCCAGGACGTGCTCATGGGCTTGAGGGCCCCCCGCACACGGTAAGTAGCCCCAATTCAAAACCACCTATAGTCCTCTCTTCTTCTGTCTCTCCAAGACCCGCTTGGGGTCCCCATGGGTGAAACTGCATGCCAACGTGGAGCTTTGGGGGACTGAGCATGCGAAGGGCAGGGTCCCCCACCCACGAGCCACAGATGCGGGGAGGCTGCAGCGCTGTTGCCTGCTCTGATCCTTGTCTCTCCCCAGTGCCCCAGCCTCTGTCTCCTCCCAGTTTCATCGTGTGTGTAGTTGTTGCAGTGATGAAGAAAATACAGATGATTCTAAAGCTCTGTGGAAGTCATGGTAGCTCTTTGTATTCTGTATTTTCTTAATGAATGGATCCTAAAAACACAAATATTAGCATGTGTGTTTGAGGTGGGGAAGGTTGTCCGCAAAACTTAAAAAGAGTCTTCATATCCAAAAAAGGGTGGGAACCAGCGGGACAGAGGATGGCTGTGTTGTAACAGAGTCTGGGTTTATGGCGTGGGACAGGTGGTGCTCTGCTGATGGCTAGCCACAGCCCTGTGGTCAGTCCAGACTGATGTCAGAGAGTGTGTGCATGTCTGTGTGTGTGTGTGCACGTGCATGCATGCGCGTGAGAGGGAGAGAGAGCTCACAGTCTGTGGGCCTGGCTTACCCAGCACGGGTCCCTGCTGTGACTGACTTCTCTCCCTTTTCATTGGGGCCTGATGTAGTGAATTTTTCCATTTCCCTCAAGTTCTTCACTCTCTCTGTCTCCCAGGCTGCCTTCTCTCTGTATACCCACGTCCACATCATCCCTGACCTAGTTGGAGCATGGGAACTGTCCGTGGACCTGTTTCTGGATTTGAACTCTGCTTAATTCTCAGTGGCCTGTTTAACTGACCTCTACTTCCTCACCATCGGACCCTCCTTCCCTTTTCCTACTTAGACATCTGCCTCTCCCTCTCCTCCGAGAGGGGCTCTTGGTGGCTAAAATGACTCTCTGATCCCAGGCCAGTGGCCTTTCCTTCCATCTCACGGCTCTTAACTTCTCTGCATCATTCGAGCTCTTGATGCTGTTGAACTTCTCCTTCCTCGCCCTCCTGACTTCACGCTGCTTCTCAGCCTTCCGGGCTCCTGTGCACCCTCTTTCATCTGTCCCTTACATGTGGCCGTTCCTGAAATTTATTCCAGGGCCCTTTGCTTCCTTATTTTTGTCCTGCCCCCACCCCCAGGATCTTATCTGTTGGGCAGCTTCCAAGATCACCTGGGGTTGGGTGGCTTCCACGTCCCCTGCTCTGCCCTGAGGTCTCCCCAGAGTCAGGCTCTGTGCTTCTGCCCTCCTGTTGGGCATCCCCAGTGTCCTCATGGCTGATGCAGATCCAATGTCAGAGCGAGGGAGGATGTGCCACCATCACAGCA
>NW_011898389.1:0-319 GCF_000151845.1 Pteropus vampyrus | reverse complement strand
GACATGACGCACACTGGCACCCGAGCGTCCCTTAACGGCTAACCCTGGAATGCTGGCGTGGGGGTCTGTGGCAGGACACCCCAGTCCACATTCACTCCCTCGTCTGCCTGACTAGATGCTGCTTGAGAGCCATGTCCCCAGGGGCGTGGGGGCAGGGACAGGCTGCTCAGACAAGGCTTTCTACAGTGTCTTTTGGAGGTATAGGTGAGGAAGGGGGATACGAAATAGCAGTCTTTAGGGGGCTCCCTGACCCTCCAGCTGTCAGCTGGGGGCGACATTGCCCAATACGCATAACACACGCAGTACATAGGGGTTCGTG
>NW_011898388.1:2444-4705 GCF_000151845.1 Pteropus vampyrus | reverse complement strand
CAGGTTTTGGCAATTGTAAATAGAATTGTTATAAACTTCATCATTTCTCTGAGATAACTCATCAAAAGTGAATTGCTCATTCATGTTATAAGTGTATGTTTACCTTTAAAAGAAACTGTAAAAACTCTGTTTTCCACAGTGGCATTTCCCTCCAGCAATGCATGAGATTTCAATTGTTCCATACTCTTGCCAGCACTTGGCATTGTTAGAATTAAGACTTTTAGCCATTCTAATAGGTGTGTAGTGGTATCTTGTTGTTTTAATTTGCATTTCCCTGTGACTAATGATGTTGAATGTATTTTCATGAACATGTTTGCCACGAATACATCCTCTTTGGTGAAGTGTCTGTCTTTTGCCCATTTTTTGATCGGGCTGTTTATTTTCTTACTGTATTTGGAGAGTTCTTTATATATTCTCTTTATAAGTCCTTTATCAGGTAATGTGTAGTATTATATGATAGTATGTATAGAAATATGGTTAATTTTTATGTTAATTTTTATCCCATGAACTTGCTAAAATGATTAGTTCTAGGAGGTTTTTCACCCTCTGCCCTCTGGTACCTTAGGACTTCCTCCACAGCTAACTATCTTGTCTGTGAATAGGAATAGTTTTATTTCTTTATTTCCAATCTGTATGCCATTTATTTGTTTTCCTTTCCTGTATGCCATTTATTTGTTTTCATTTATTTGTTTGCCTTTTTTCTTACACCTGCTGAAACTTCCAGTACAATGTTGAATAAGAGTAGTGTAAGTGGGCATTTTTGCTTTGTTTTCAATCTTAGGAGGAAAGTATTCAGTCTTTCTACATTAAATATGATGTTAGCTGCAGATGTTATTAGATTGAAGAAATTCCTTCTTTTCCTACTTTGTTGAGTATTTATTATGAATTTTATTTCGAGTTTTTATATGGATTGTCAAATGCTTTTCTGCATCAATTGATATGATTGTGCCATTGTTGTTGGTTTTCCTTTAGACTGCTAATCTGGTGTATTATATTGGTGGTTTTTTGCATATTGAATTAGTTTTGCATTCCCGTGATAAACCCCACTTGGTCATGGATCTTGTCAAGTCTTGAAATCTCAATTTGAAATGTCTAATGAGGGATCAACTAGAGGAACATACAGACTTGTATCTGGGCCAATGTGTTGGAAATTAGTTGGCTGTTTGGGATGTTAGCCACCCTATGAGCTTCTGCTGACCTGCTCCCCTCCCACCTAGAGACCAGCCATGCCTCTGCTCCCAATATACTTTGCCTCTACCTCCTTCTATCTACTTATGTTTAGTTTCATTCTTTCCTTGCCAGTTCTAGACCAGGAACTTTTATCTATTGGTCATATCTGGGCATTTCCTTTCAACATTTGTGCTTGGCATATTTAATTTATAGTGGGAGAGTTTGGGGATAAATTGTATTTTAAGAAATAAACATTTGCTTTAATATAAACACGTCTGTGTTTAGAGTGTTAAAATTTAAATGCTATTAAATAATTGTATTCACAAATTTTGTCTTTTCATGAAGCAAGAAAAGAAAATAATATGAATGTCTTGCCATGTGTAGTCTTCTAAGATCTGATTTTAAATGCAATTTTTTGGAAGGTCATGGAAACAAACCAGAGAGTAATATAAATGTTTGCATGTGGTTAACATAATTTCTTTGCCTCACCAGAGGCTAAATTCCAAAGAATTTGTTTCTGTATTCTTGAGTCTGAAGACGCTGCAAAAAGACAGAGATTCCTGTGAAAGCAAGCCCTCATCCGGGGAGCCTCAGCTTGCATGGCCACCCCGCTCATCCCTTTCTGGGGAGCAGTGCGAATGCCTTGGGTTGTGGCATGAGCTCAGAGTGCTGCCTTCTGTTAAAACATAGTCTCAGTTTCTTTGAACAAACCATTAATAGATGTCGAGTTCACATTATAGGTTTTAGTTCCCAAGCAGTGTTAAAAGCAAATGTGTGGGGGTTTTATATTTCCAGCTGCCTTTTTTTTTTTTCAAACTAAAATATGTAGGTTTTGGTTTTCAACAGGCCACATTTCTTCTAATAAAAACAGTTGGAACAAAATGTGTTTTATAAGCATATAAAAAATGTTAGACTATAATGATTTTAGTGCTGCATATTTAAAAATGGGTCACTAGTAGTTAAGATATTAGCATCTGCAAAGAAAGTAAATTATGGAAAGTAAATTACAATATACCATTTATATAAAAGAGAAGGTGGTTGGAAACTAGGCCAGCCACTACATTGTGACTATTTTATTTTAGCTTCTATAT
>NW_011898388.1:0-2394 GCF_000151845.1 Pteropus vampyrus | reverse complement strand
CATTAAATATGATGTTAGCTGCAGATGTTATTAGATTGAAGAAATTCCTTCTTTTCCTACTTTGTTGAGTATTTATTATGAATTTTATTTCGAGTTTTTATATGGATTGTCAAATGCTTTTCTGCATCAATTGATATGATTGTGCCATTGTTGTTGGTTTTCCTTTAGACTGCTAATCTGGTGTATTATATTGGTGGTTTTTTGCATATTGAATTAGTTTTGCATTCCCGTGATAAACCCCACTTGGTCATGGATCTTGTCAAGTCTTGAAATCTCAATTTGAAATGTCTAATGAGGGATCAACTAGAGGAACATACAGACTTGTATCTGGGCCAATGTGTTGGAAATTAGTTGGCTGTTTGGGATGTTAGCCACCCTATGAGCTTCTGCTGACCTGCTCCCCTCCCACCTAGAGACCAGCCATGCCTCTGCTCCCAATATACTTTGCCTCTACCTCCTTCTATCTACTTATGTTTAGTTTCATTCTTTCCTTGCCAGTTCTAGACCAGGAACTTTTATCTATTGGTCATATCTGGGCATTTCCTTTCAACATTTGTGCTTGGCATATTTAATTTATAGTGGGAGAGTTTGGGGATAAATTGTATTTTAAGAAATAAACATTTGCTTTAATATAAACACGTCTGTGTTTAGAGTGTTAAAATTTAAATGCTATTAAATAATTGTATTCACAAATTTTGTCTTTTCATGAAGCAAGAAAAGAAAATAATATGAATGTCTTGCCATGTGTAGTCTTCTAAGATCTGATTTTAAATGCAATTTTTTGGAAGGTCATGGAAACAAACCAGAGAGTAATATAAATGTTTGCATGTGGTTAACATAATTTCTTTGCCTCACCAGAGGCTAAATTCCAAAGAATTTGTTTCTGTATTCTTGAGTCTGAAGACGCTGCAAAAAGACAGAGATTCCTGTGAAAGCAAGCCCTCATCCGGGGAGCCTCAGCTTGCATGGCCACCCCGCTCATCCCTTTCTGGGGAGCAGTGCGAATGCCTTGGGTTGTGGCATGAGCTCAGAGTGCTGCCTTCTGTTAAAACATAGTCTCAGTTTCTTTGAACAAACCATTAATAGATGTCGAGTTCACATTATAGGTTTTAGTTCCCAAGCAGTGTTAAAAGCAAATGTGTGGGGGTTTTATATTTCCAGCTGCCTTTTTTTTTTTTCAAACTAAAATATGTAGGTTTTGGTTTTCAACAGGCCACATTTCTTCTAATAAAAACAGTTGGAACAAAATGTGTTTTATAAGCATATAAAAAATGTTAGACTATAATGATTTTAGTGCTGCATATTTAAAAATGGGTCACTAGTAGTTAAGATATTAGCATCTGCAAAGAAAGTAAATTATGGAAAGTAAATTACAATATACCATTTATATAAAAGAGAAGGTGGTTGGAAACTAGGCCAGCCACTACATTGTGACTATTTTATTTTAGCTTCTATATGATATGCACATCTTTCAGCTTTAAATTATTCAAATTTTGGCCTAAGATTTTTAAACTTTTGTATATGAAACTGATCTCTGAAGTTTCAAAAATCCTATTTGTGTTTGGAGACAAAATTCATTTTGTGAAAAAATACCTTTCCTCTGTGGACTCACCAGAAAGAGCATCTCAGTGAATTCTGGTTCCAAAATATGTTGTGCTTGCTTCTAATGGCCTACTTCCTATCATCTGGTTGACATTTTGAGCTCCTTTTTGCCCTGTCTGCTAGGAAGCTCAGAAAAAAAATTTCAGCCTATCTATAGCCCATGCATTTTGTACACTGAGCATACATCTGGAATCATTTTCATATTTTCTTCACCTTTATTTCTCTTTTTGCTTAAATTTTTTCATTTAACTCTCCTCCCATATTATATTATACTTGGTGTTATAAGCAGCTGTGTATCCATATTGGAATAATATAGTTGGGAATAGATTTTTAAAAATCTGAATTATTTTTCTTTCATCACTTCATCCACATCATTATATTTCTCTAGCACTGTGACATTTTTCTTCATAACTTACAATTACGTATTATTAAATTGTAAAATTCCAAACAAGAGAATTTCTAGGATATGTTTGAAGAAATCTTTATTATCTTTTCAGATAGTAAAAGTAATACTCTCTGGTTATAAAAACTTCAAACATTGTAGAAATGTATAATGTAGAAAATAAAGGTCTTCTATAATCTCCTCATTCAAAAAAATAAAAAAAACCCACCGAAAATAAAAACCCAAAAGCCAAAACTCTTAACTATTCAGTGTATAGCTTGATAGCATGACTTTAAGTTGTTTTATATTAGAGTAGCAGTGGGAATGATTTTTGTTTCCTGTATGAATCTTGGCTATGTAATTTTTTCTCATTTCTACACTGGGACATGAAGTGTTTATATATATATATA
>NW_011898387.1:4030-4999 GCF_000151845.1 Pteropus vampyrus | reverse complement strand
TTTTTACCTTAAATTGGGTATATAACAATTACGGCAAGTATTTCTTGGCAGTTACTATTCACCAGACATTATTCAAAGTATATGAGAGCATTATTTTTTAAATCCTCACAATATCCTTATAAAGTAGATACTACTATCAATCTCCTTATACACACAGGAAACTGAGGCTTAGAGATTGAGTCATCAAAGCTAGCAGAGGCTAGAGCCAGAACTTGAATCAATATCTAGCCTGATTGCAGAACCAAAGCTTTTAATGACCATATTTTATTGTTTATCCTATATTGCAATTTTCTTAATTCTTGTGAATCTTAGTTTCATTTCTTTGGATTATCATGAAGACTAATTGAAATGATGTATTGCACCTAACTCAATTTGTGGCAATTGGTAGACAAATAGAAATACTTATTATTAGTAATATTCAAACCTGAAATCAAGAAAACTGACCCCAAAATATACTTGGCTTCAGAAAATACTTCTACTGTACAGCAGCCACAGGATATGAATGAGTCTTGGGAAAGAGGGATTCGGTTTATTTGGGATGGCATGGACTTATTTCGGCCCGACGTCATTAAGGACTGTTAAGGTTAAATCATGTATAATCTGGCAGAGTGTTGACTTTCTGGTCTGTCGTGATGACAGAAGGAGTGTCCTTCTGCAAAATGCCATAATCAGTGGAGGAAAGATGGAGGCATGAAGTTTTACCTCAAATTCCAGATAATTCTAAGACCCCAAAGGCCACAGCTATTCTACATAAATAAGGCAAGAGTTAGAGTTACCATGTGGATAAGGAAT
Organism: Pteropus vampyrus; assembly: GCF_000151845.1. Classification (NCBI taxonomy): domain Eukaryota; kingdom Metazoa; phylum Chordata; class Mammalia; order Chiroptera; family Pteropodidae; genus Pteropus; species Pteropus vampyrus. Next base: position 4,207 of record NW_011898387.1, on the reverse strand, counting down.
GGAATGACTAAAAAGCCTGCAGCAAGAACAAGAAGGTAGGGTTGTCAAAAGCATGAACTTGATGTGTCCTACTTCATTGGTCATTCTAAAAATGAAAAGAAGTGATGCAAAATGTTTTTCAAGGTGCTAGGGAAGTAATGTTTGCTCAATAGATGATATGAATTGTGATTATTATTA
>NW_011898387.1:0-1900 GCF_000151845.1 Pteropus vampyrus | reverse complement strand
GGATGGGGAGATGACCTAAGAGATCATTTGGGATTTTCACTTTATTGTATAAATGTGGAAACTGAGGACCAGAGATATAAAATGAATTGCCCAAAGTCACACAAGCAAGTAATGGTGGACCGAGGCTGAAGCAAGTTTCCCGATTCGGCTTAATGCTCTTTCACCTATGTTTCTTCACTTATTCCTTCAGCCTCTTCTGGCAATGTTTAAAGTGCTTCTGTATTTATTCACTATGAAGAATGTGGTAATGTATTGTTAAGACTTGAGTGGAGAGATTGGAATGTCTGTAGCTCTATGCTAATGCCACCTGTTATCATATAGGTGGCATTACACAAAAAATAATCTGTAATATGTTTTCAAAGTTTTGAATTTTTCCTGATTTTTTGGAGTATATTGAGAAATGTTTTTGGAAGTATGACAGCTTGGAAAGACAAAGATAATAACTACAAACCAAGATGCCTTCGAATCTGCTCAAGCCTGATTCCAATGACCCATAAACATTTCCATTATTTTTCTCCTATCTTGTTTAAATTGGCAAATATGAAACTTTTCCTACTTTAATTTGTTATCAGACTAAACAAGCTACTGACAAGCTAGTAGTAAAAGAATTACTGTTTAGGGCTACAAATATGTTAAAACAAAATTTTACCTGTCAAGATTTTAAAAATTCCCTATAGTAACTAGCTTTAAAAAAAAAAAAAAAAAGTGAAACAAGCATCTCCACAATAAAGATTCTGAGGGGCCACTTCTGTTTCTAGTGTTCAGTACTCTGTTTACCCTGTGGGTTCTACAACATTCCTGTGATTAGTGTTCTTCCAGAAGCCAGCTCTGACAAAGATGTTGCTTTGGAAGAAATTTCCTCTATAAATGTAAAAAATAAATAAGTGGATGGCCCGGGCAGAACACCATAGGTTCTAGATTAAATAGAGGCTAGAATGTGGTTTTCTCAAATTTGAAAGGAATGTGAAACTGGTCTCACCTTAAGTAAAGCTACAAAGATTTTTGTGAACATAGCACAATTCTCATTCTCACGCAGCTGTAGTTACTGGAGTATCTGAAGTGAGAGCACTTTAGGGCCTAAAAAGAGCAAATACCACATTCTAGCCTCTATTTAATCTAGAACCTATGGTGTTCTGCCCGGTCTCATTTTTCAATTTTTTTAAGATAGATAATTGTATAAAGAAAAATAATAATGATGTATTTGGGAGTTAAAATACGTACACAAAAATTCTAATAATAGCTTACAGGACAGAAGAAAAAGCATACTACTGTAAAATTTTAGCATTATAATGGAATGATGTTATTTAAACAGATTGAGATAAAGTTTAAGATGCATATCGCAAACTTTAGAGCAAACATTAAAGCATACATTGAAGATAGAACTAATTAAAACTCTCACACAAAACTAATCAATGCTATTCAACATCAGGATAGTTGTTAACTTCAAGGGAGTAACAACTATAAAAGGACATAAGAGGAATTTTATGATAATATTCTGGTAATATTCTGTTTCTTGTCTGTATGGTTATTGCATGGATCTGTACATTTTGTGATAGCCAAATGAGTTGCACACTTAAGTATACATTTCTATACTTACAAATATGTATTATGTATGTTAAGTATAGATAATATAGAAAAGTGTATATACACATATATGTAGATATAAACATATATGCACTTGTATATGTGTGTGTAATACACATACATACACATATATGTATACATAAATGTAGATGTGTATATATACACACAAACATATCTATGAGAAAGAAGAGGATCCGAATAAGAGATCATCTTAGAAACTATTACCACACTGCCCAACTCACAGAAGAAAATTCATATTACGGTCTTTCTTTCTGAATAGGGCCCCTTGGAATTGGACCTGAACAGATTGCATAAC
>NW_011898386.1:2703-4034 GCF_000151845.1 Pteropus vampyrus | reverse complement strand
CGTCTCCTTTTCTCTATAAATGACACTAAAATCCACCTAGTTGCTCAGCTTAAAAACCTGGTAGCAATTATTGACACCTCTCTTATCCTTAACTGTTATATCCAAACCATTCACCAAAGATCCCTGGATCAGACCTCCAAAACATATTGAACCCATCTGCTCTCATTTTTACATCTGTATTGCCACCCTCTTGGAAATAAGCCAACAATTTCTTGCCAGAAGTAATATCGTAGCCCCTTAATTTTTCTCCCCATTCTACTCTTGCTCTCCCCATATTCAGTTTCCATACAGCAGCCAGCTGATTTTATTAAAATGTAATTTTGATCGCTCTTTGCTCAAAAATCTTTAATGCCATTTCTTAATCCTCAGGATAAATTCCCAATTATTACCCATGTACCTCTCCAGCCACACCTGGAGCTACTCTCCTTTCACTCAATGCACTCCTGGCTTCTTCTCTCTGGCCAATCCTAACAATCATCCGGGTCTCACTTAAATGTCATTGTCATAGAGAAGGCTTCCTGACCACCACTATCCTCGAACTAAATTACTGTGTCTCTTAGAATCTTTTGTACATTTGTCTTCATTCTGTTTATATGTTTGTTTTTCCTGTTTGGGGTCATTTTTTTTAATACCTGTCTATTCCACTAAACCCATAAAAGTAGGAGTCATTCATGTTTTACTCAATACTCCTCATGCTTGGCAGGTTTGGCATATACTAGGTACTCGATACATGCTTTTTGAATGAATGAATAGATGAATGAGTGTTAGCTACTGAAAACACACCGGTGAACAATAGAAAATAATCCTTGCTTTTGTGGAGTTAACATTCAATGAGAGAGCTATTATTTTCTAGAACACTTGATGATTTGTGAATAAGGAAATGGGGGATTTTTTTTTAAGTCTGAAATGACATGAAAAATTATTGTATAACTTTTATGTATTTTATTAATGCCCATTATTGATTATGTTAGGGTCTGTGCTATTTCGACTATGTTAAAGCTTATATGTTCATAGAAATTTAAAACAGTTTGTGTAAAATGTGAGACTGGCAATTTTGTCCCCAAATGTTCCACTTGGTTGATTGATCCCAACGCCAAGAGACATTCTTCAAATAAGCAGGAATGAGCCCCAGCTGAGGGCCCCACGCTCTGTGTCCCTTGTTTGTCCACCCACTGAAAGGCCAGGGTGAGGCGAATGAAAGAGATTTACCTAGAGAACCTTTGCTGGCAGGAGCAACAGTTAATAGTGTAACATGTGAAGACAGTTCCACAAAGGTCCTCACATGAAGTTTTGGGCTTGTTGAGAAAAAAATGATTCTTTAGTAAACAAGA
>NW_011898386.1:0-1928 GCF_000151845.1 Pteropus vampyrus | reverse complement strand
TTTAATGAGAAATCCTCCTTGAACAAAGAAAGAGTTCTTCAAAGAGAATTAATTCATTTATAGACTCATACGTGCCTGGTTCTTTCCTTCTCCCCATGAAATGATCTGTTCTTCCACTGAAGTACTATTTGCCAATTTTCAAAGCAGAGTTAATTTTTTCTAAAAATGTTAACAAGCCTTTGAAGAGAAATGTGACTGTAAAAGTGTTGAGATCCTTAATCAAATAGCATGACCATCACTGCAATAAACAGTCATTTACGGACTATTTTTTAGTTACCTCCAAGAGCCACAGGGAAACCGTTTCATCTCTGTTCCATTCTTTTGTCCCCACACTGACTGAAAAGGGAAACATATCTTAACATAATATTATTATGCCTGCCATTCACAATAGTGCCAGCTTTCTGTTAAGGGCGGATAATGGTTTGCCCCAGTGAAGCCTCTCTGACCGGCAGATCCTACCAGGCGGATATTCTTTCATAAGCTGTTACACTTGTAGCTTTTCACAGTTTACCTCAGTTGTGACACTAGGAAATTAGAAAATGTTGCATGACTCATTCCTACCGCTCAGCTAGCCAGAAGTAAAGTCTTCCCAGATAATTAGAGAACGCAACTGATGCCTATCATTGCTAAAACACATATAAAACAAAAAAGTACACCTCATAATTTATTAACAATAATATTAGTACTGTTTTTCTCTCTAAAAGATTCTTTATAAAACCTACCTCCGTGATTTTTGTTGCATCCTCCCGAAATGAGAAATGAAGTGTTTTATCTCTTAAAAAAGAAAGGAAAACATCTAATACCATAATGATTAAATAAACTTTAATTCAGGAAGTAAATATGTATTTAATATAGCATCCTCGAGTCCCTCTTTAGATGTGGGTTGGAAGGGGTGGGGATGAGAAGAGGTGAGCACATGAGATTTTAGGCTTTGTGCGACTAACTCACAATCATCAAGATATATGCCCTTAAATGATATGATCTTAAGGCAAAAAAACAAAAAACAATAAAAACACAGAAGTCCAAACTGTACAGGTAAGCCAACCCAGGTGTACTTTTAAAATGTTTTAAAATACCCTAGGTAAATATATGAATTATGAATGATGGTTATTTTTAGGTGATCACTTTACAGTTGATTTTTCACTTTTTAGCTATTTCCTCAACTATTTTACAATGAGCGTATTTTAGAGTCAGAAAAATAAAAGAATAACCCCTATTTTCTCATAGGCATTTTTTTGCAATCAAGAAATTCCTTGTGTTAAATACCATATCATAGCATAATAACATCATTATGATATTATAGGTGCTCTAGAAATGATATTAAAATATTGGGGACCCTGGAAGTGAGAATCATTCACACTGCCTGGAATGAGAAAATACAAGGGAGAATTTAGAATTGGTTCTAAAGAATGAGAAGGATACTTATTTTTCAATTGCAGAAAGGAGATGGTGAGAACACCCCTAGCCAAGAGATGTGTTTAAAGAGTAACACATCCTTTAAGGTTGATTAATTTGGAGAGGGGAGCCAGATGGTCAAACTTTTGTAGGCTACCACCATTATGATGATAATAGCTGACATTTTCTGATCCCAAACTATGTGTCAGACGCTGTTCTAAGGTTATAACTTCTTATCTTCTTTAATCCTTATCATAACCCTATAGGGTAAGTGGCATTATCCACATTTTATACATGATGAAACTAAGGTACAGATTGGGTAACTTGCACAAGATAACCTTAATCAATTTTATAAAATGACACCAGTTTAGTGAGAATATTTTAAGAATAGAATGTACCAGATTAACATTCATTAAACAAGCAGAACTATTTGTTCAATCATTTTTATAAATATCCTATTGTTATCTTATTATACATACCATTTTCAAACTCAGAAGCCCAAGGCCAGTGTTGATTATTCATCCTGTCTTGCT
>NW_011898385.1:2768-4384 GCF_000151845.1 Pteropus vampyrus | reverse complement strand
AAAGACATAAGATGGGAATATAACCAGAATCAAACTGTTCTATGAGCATTTTGCTATTTTGGAGAAGGTAGACAATTTGATTTCACTCATACTGTCTTTTAAGCCAAGTATGCATATTAAAAATGTACAGGTAATCACTGGAAGAATAAAAAATAAAATGCATAACTTCCAAGGTGGTACAGGGAGCAAAAAAATAAAACAGAAAGAATAATCAATCCTTAGAAAACAGAAAAGATTTAAAAAAAATAATAATAATAATAAAGCAAGGAAAGTAGAAAACAAAATAAAACAGAAAAAGAACGCAAATATATCAATAACCATAAAAAAAGATTAAACTTTCTGAGAGAAGCATTATAAAGAAATGTTGACAGTCAAGAGATACTAAAAAGATATACTATAAAAATAACAAAGAAAAGTTGTTTTTACAATAGTAATATAAGGCCAAATAGAATTTAAGGCAAACAAAGCATCAGTGGGGATTAAAAGAGTTATTACACAACAAAGATAAACTTCACTAGGAAGATATAATAATCTTTAGTCGGTATGCCCCTGATAACATAGCTTTTTAAAAGTATATAGTAAAGGCTGATAAGATTACAAAGAAAACTCAACAAATTCGTAACCAGATTAAGAGACTTTAACACATCTCACTCTGAAATTGGTAAATTAAGCAGCCGAAAATATTAAGAATATAAAAGATACAAACAATACAATTAACGAGACTGAGCTAAAGACTGTGTATAGATGTAGATATGGATATGGAATTCTGCACCCAACAGTGAGAGGGTACATATTATTTCCAACATAATGGAACACAAAGTGACCATATACTAACCAGGGCGCAAAGCAATTCTCAACTAAAATTAAAGAATCAATAGCACGCAAACCACAATCTCTGACTACAGTGCAATAAAATTGGAAAGAAGAAAAATATGCTCTTGAAATGTTTAAAAATCTAAATAATTCATGAGTCAAAGAATTACAGAGGAAATTACACAACTTCTGGCTACTGAACAAACAGTATAACAAAATAATTATGTACCCTTGCAAATTAAGATTAATCCAGAAATGCATTACAGAATGGCTCAATATTAGAATATCTATTAATATAATTTATTGCATCAATAGGTCGAAGGAAAAAAAACATGTTTATCTTCATGGACGAATTAAATACATGGGGGAGGGGAGCTCTTGATTATTTGTAAACACTATTAATATAAAATATTTTGATTTTTTTTAAGTTCTAAAAATCTTATCCCATGGATAGTGTCATGGTTAATGGTGAGACATTAAAGTCAGGAGTAGAACAAGGGAAGCCCACTACCATTTAATATTGTACTGGGGACACTTGCCAATTCAATTAAATAGGAAAAATTAAATAAATAACCCAAGTAAATAAAAAGCAGAAAGGAGTAAATCTTCGTCACTTGGGTTAGTCAAGACCTTTTTAGACATAATACATAGCACAAGCCACAACAACAAAATAGTAAACTGCACGTCATCAAAATTAAAAACTTTTATGTTGCAAATGACACTATAAAAAAAGTGATAAGATAATCCACAGAATGGGATAAAATATTGGCAAATCGTATATCTGATCAGGAACTTGTATCCAG
>NW_011898385.1:0-1703 GCF_000151845.1 Pteropus vampyrus | reverse complement strand
TATAAACAAAAACAAAAATAAAAACCCTCTCGACCCCTCTTTCCATTTCTTTGCTCTTCATTGCAGCAAAATATGAGTTACCGAGATTCACAATCTCATCTCTTCTCACCCTCTCACAGACCCGCTTAAATCAGAATGTTCTTCCCCCGACTCCACCAGAGCTGCTCTTGTACATTGCTGAATCTATTGGTCAATCCTTGGTCCTCATCTTACTTGACCTGCCACCAGCATTTGACACAGGTGACCACCCGCTCCTCCACGAGGCACATTCTTCACCTGGCTTCTAGGACACAATACTCTCCTGCTTTCTTCCCACCTCACTGGTCACTTCTTGATCTTTTATTGGTCCCTCCACGTCTCTCTGATCTTTCTATGTTAGAGTATTCTAGGTCTCATTTATTGGTCCTCTTTTCTTCTCTCTGTACTCACTCCTTTACTGACCTCGGTCAGTCTTATGGCTTCAAAAACCATGTGTTGATGACCCCTAAATTTCTATCTCCAGTTCCGATCTCTCCCTATAACTCCAGGCTCGTATATCCAAACAAATCTCCAACGTCTGCAGTTGGATGTGTGTTGGACATCTCAAATACAGTGTGTCCTCAACTGAACCTTCTCCAGCTCCTGTTCAGCTCACTCACTCCCTTTCCCATTTTAACCGTGGGTAACTCCATCCTTCTCGTTGCTCAGACCAAAAGCTTTCTTTTCCTCACACCCCATCTAATCTGTCAGGAAATCCGGTTAGCTCTGCCTTCAAAACATATCTGGAGTCTGACCCGTTCTCTCCACATCACTGCCACCGGTTTGGCCCAGACCATCAGCTCCTGCTGGGTGGGACAGCCTGCCAGCTCTCTTTCCTCTTCCTCATGGTAGCAGGAAAAGAGTGATTCTCTCAAAACACAATTCTATCATGGCACTCCTCTGTTTAAACCCCGCGGTTGCTCCTCACCTCACTGGTAGTAAAGTCAGATTCTGTGTCCCGCCCTGCAAGGCTCCAGTCATCTGCCCTCTGCCCATCCCCCAGCCCCCACCTCTGTGGCCTCATTCCCAGCTGCTCTAGCCCTCCATCTCTCCACCTCGTGGCCGTTTTTCACTCCTGCCTTAGGACCTTTCACTAAGTGCCCCCTCTGCCTGGAAAATCTTCACCTAGATCAGGATTCCTTCAACCTCAATGCTATTAACATCTGGGGCCAGGTGATTCTTGGTTGTGGGGGCTGCCTGTGCATTATAGAATGTTTAGCCTGGCTTGTACCTGGTAGATGCTAGTGGCAACCCAGATGCTGTCAGATTCCCCTGCGGGGCACAGCTGCCCCAGGTTGAGAACCACTGATCTAGATCATGTGTATGGCCTGTGACCTCACATCCCTCAGACTTCATCTTTGCTCAAATCTCACCTTCTCAGTGAGGTCCACCCTGACCACCCCATTTGTCCTTCCACCCATCCCTACCCCCCGCCCCACACCTCTAGCCGTCCCTTACCCTGCTTGGCTTTTCAAAGCAACTACCATGTTGGCTTCATGGGGGCTGGGAAATTCCTCTGCTTTGTCTCCTGACATGACCTCCAGTACCTAGAACAGAGCCTGGCACACGAAGGGTTCTCAATAAATATTTGTTGAATACATGGATCAGAAAACTCAGTAGGGTAAAACAGAATAAATAAAGTAAAAGGTCAATTTATCTACAAGTTTATCTTAAATTTATCTATA
>NW_011898384.1:3126-3441 GCF_000151845.1 Pteropus vampyrus | reverse complement strand
CCACCTGGGTCTCACTGTACTTTCCGATCCATCTCCTTAACTCAAGGAGTCCAGCAAGTTCTTCCTGGATTTCCATTTCTTTCCCCCATGCCAACGGTAAGAAATTCTCTCAAGGCAGTTAGCTGGGGAAATTTTAGGGTTCAACTCATTTGTTTCCCAACTCTGAGGGATCACTGTCTTTTGTTGACTGATACCCAGGGTTTTGAACGTCACTGTTTCTTATATGTTGTCTGGTTTTGTTTTGGTTTGTTTTTTTTTTTTTTCAGGTGAGAGGCTAAGGGAACTCTGGTCCCTGTTGTTCTATCCTGGCCATTT
>NW_011898384.1:0-2376 GCF_000151845.1 Pteropus vampyrus | reverse complement strand
CCACCTGGGTCTCACTGTACTTTCCGATCCATCTCCTTAACTCAAGGAGTCCAGCAAGTTCTTCCTGGATTTCCATTTCTTTCCCCCATGCCAACAGTAAGAAATTCTCTCAAGGCAGTTAGCTGGGGAAATTTTAGGGTTCAACTCATTTGTTTCCCATCTCTGAGGGATCACTGTCTTTTGTTGACTGATACCCAGGGTTTTGAACATCACTGTTTCTTGTATGTTGTCTGGTTTTGTTTTGGTTTTTTTTTTTTTTTTTTCAGGTGAGAGGCTAAGGGAACTCTGGTCCCTGTTGTTCTATCCTGGCCATTTTGTTTTTGTTCTAGATGAAAGAGTAGATCCAATCCCTGTGGTTCTATCTTGGTTGGAAACAGAAGTCTGTATTTTAGTTGTTGTTTAGTGTTATCTTCTATGGATAGGCTGTGATTTATTTATCCACTCTTGTTGATAGACTTGGATTATTTTCGATTTGAGTTATTATAAATGAAACTGCTATCAACATTCTTATGTTTGGGTGAATACATACACTGATTTCTCTTGGGTAAATACCTAGGAATAGACTAGACAGATCATTGAATGGGCATATGTTTAGCTTTAAGATACACTGCGAAACAGTTTTCCAAAGGGGTCCATTATTTTAAACTTCTACCAGCAATGTATGAAAGTTCCAGGTGCTCCACAACCTCATCAGCACTTGGTATTGTCATTGTGTTTCATTTTAAGCTTTTCTGGTGGTGTCTCATTTTAATTTGAATTCCCCTAAGGCTTAATCATTTCAATTGGGCAGCTTCTCACATGCTTATTGGCCATCAGAATATCATCTTACATGAAGAGTCTGTTGAAGTCTTTTCCCCATTTTAAAATCAGATTGTTTTATTTTTTTCTTAATGATCAATAGGGGTCTTTTTATATATCCTGATCATAAATCTTTTGTCACATATATTGCAAATATCTTCACCTGTCCATGGCTTATTTTTTCACCTTATTATGGTGTATTGTGATAAATAAAAGTCTTCAATTTTAACATAGTACAATTCTTTTATGGTTAGTTCTTTCAGTGTCCTGTTTAAGAAATCCTTGTCCCAAATCATGAAGATATCTTCATGTTTTCTGTTAAAAAGCATTATTCTTTTTACCTTTCTTCTTGAATACAGCAACCATAATATCTAAAATTTTATATAGCCTTAAACTTGTTTGCTCTTCAATAGGCTTTTTGTTCCATATGCAACTTTATGATGTTGTCAAGAGGCAATTTGAAGTAAGCTGTACATCCTACTGCAGTAATAGTAGACTCTAAATCCATTACAAGGTCCCCTGATGTTCATATTGTGACTTGTTAATCAGTTAGGAAAACAAATATTTTACTTCACCCTTACTTCATTCTGTAGTGTCTCTGTTCTTTTTGTTTGAAAGTTTCTGTAAATAATAGGTCGAAGAGCATTTCTCTAGGAGTGAGTTTTTACTTCCTTTGTCTAGTTTTTCATTTTTTTCCTTAATTCTCTATAATAAACATGCATACTTTTAATAAAAAAGTAAACTTAAAAAAACATGTCTGGCAGTCATGATTAAGCACATGTATTTTTCCCCATTTTCATACAAATAAAATACAATGTTCCACAATTCTTTCTTGTATAGGTTATATTGACCATACACACTATGACTTGTAAGACAATTTGCTCCATAAATGTCTGTTGGACAGGCAGTAGGACAGTTTCATTACTTAAAAGCTTTCTACAATCTATGTATTTTCTCTTATTAATAATGTACAATTTTTATTAAAGTCTTGGACAAGCTTTTCTTGCTCTTGGTTCTACCTTATCTGCAAATGAAGCCAATGGGTTTTAAAAATAGAAGCATTAAATAATTCCCAAAAACAGAGGTTAAGCAATCCTTTTGAAACTGTCCGTGTTGCAGAAGCAAAAAGAGGACTTCTCGACAGAAATATCTGGAAAGAGCTACTTACACTCTGTACCAGAGTCCTCTTTTCCTGCACTATTATGGGACAATATTTACAGGCATGTATCTAGTCAACCAAGCAGCACTTAGAAGTGCATAGTTTACTTGACAGCATTTTCAAATTATGTCTTTTCCTAAGAATAATTTACACTGTAGAAATGATTCCATATGCTGAAGTTGGACATGCTATTGTAATGAGAAAGAAAACGAGATGTCTTTTAGTGGGTAGATTTCATATACATACTAAACTACAACAGTACAAATTAGTAATGCTGTCCCTTAAGAATTTACCATAAATGGTTGCATTTTGCTGCTTTCTGCTAGAAGTGGATTTTGCCGCAAGACAATGGGTCAGCAGGAATTCGATTATGATTTATCTAAGTAATGAAAACAATTTGATAGCAATCATAATTCTTA
>NW_011898383.1:3220-4031 GCF_000151845.1 Pteropus vampyrus | reverse complement strand
GATGTGCTCACTAACATCTTTGGGAACATACAGTATCCACAGGGGTGTGTTTGGGGTTTGTTCCTGTGTCTGTGTATGCTTGGGCTTGCATGGGCAGGACTGTGAACTTTGGTGTCTGAGGAGCCTGGATCAGTGACAAACATGAAGCTCTACCAATAGCTCAGGATTCGTGTTGGCCAGACCTGAGTCTCCACTTGGGCTCTCGCACTTTCTAGATGAGTGAATTTGGGCAAGTTGATTCTTTTCCCTGAGCCTCCGCTGGAAAGCAGAGATAATAAAGCCTGCCTTGAGGGCACTATGAAGATCAAGATAACTCACAGGCCTGTGCACTGAATTGGGCGCATTGTGGTGTCTGAAGAATTGGATCAGGAGCCTTTGCTCTATGCTCAACTGGGGCAGACAAACCTTAGCTCAAAGTACCATCAAGAAAGACATGCTTGGGTTGAGTGTCAGAGCATCGAGCTTCACCAGGTGGGAAATGAAGGGAAAGGCTTTCCAGGCAGAAGAATAGTATATGCATAGGCTAGAGATGCTAAAGGGTCTGGAATGTTCTGGGGGCGGTGGGTAGCTCTGTATAGGTGGTGTGATGGGAGACACGTAGGAAGACCTAGGGAATAGGAATGGGGACAGAAATGCTCTAACACGTTGTAGTTGACTACAGCTGTACGTGGGCAGAGAAGTGTGGCTTTGACAAAAGCCCAAAGAAAACAGATATGTCTGTGCTCAGAGGACTCAGCCTTCAAGACCTGGGAAGCAGCTCCTCACCCTACACTCAGCATAAATGGATGCTGGACAGAGTCCCAAAGGGGAC
>NW_011898383.1:0-1708 GCF_000151845.1 Pteropus vampyrus | reverse complement strand
GGTGAATGAGTAAGGTACTTAATTTGAAATACTCAGGTCAGTATCTGGAATGTACTACGTTCTCAATAAACATTACATACAACTTTCTAAGCTTTCGCATGAAGCTTAGAGTTGGGCTGGGGAGGGAGATGGAGATGGAGGGATATGCGGCTGGAGAGAAGGAGCAGGGGGGAAAGCTGGGGAGAGGTGGGATTGACTTCATATTCGCTGCCCCCCAAGCCACCTCTGCCTTGTCTCCAGCTGTAACTGACATTAATGGTCTTCTAGTTTCTAATTGGTTTTTTTGTTTGTTTGTTTTTTGTTTTTTTTGCGTTTTGAAAGTGATTTCTCTGGTTTCCATGAACGGAACTGCAGTGGCAGCTCTGCTGGGGTTCTTCTCTATCTTTCTCTGGAAGATCTTCATGAAAATGATGTCGCAAAAAATGGTGTATCCTGGTTAAGCAAACAGAATGAGGAAAAGGAATAAAATGCATTGTGAAGAGCAGGAAACAGGGAGAAGAAAGGTGACAACAGACATGCATGACGGTGAGTTCAGGGAGATGATGCGAGCAAGTGGTTTATTTTGTAGCTGAGTTCCATTCGCTTTATAAAGGACCATCTTCACTAACTCCTCTGATAAGAGAGTTTTTCTTATTATTATTTTGCCATCCAGCCTTCAAGCCCTAGGCCCCCAAGACCCCTGCCTACAAAAATGGGGCCATTGCCAGCACATACTCAGAGGACATTTAATATAAAGCCAGAGGTGTTCAGAGGAACCTTCTATTTGGACTGTGAGCAGAGATGCAAGTCTTGGCATCTCTGGCATGCTGCAGGAGGGGCCAAAGTTGCCCCAAATATGCTGGGGAGAGGTAGGAGACTGAGCTTAGAGGGATTCTCTCCCCCAGCCAGGAGAGCTTCTGTGAGGGGCCTTCCTGGTGGCTCCCGTAGCCCTGCCAGGTTAGGAGGGCGCAGGACCTGATGACTCTCGACTGACCACTAACCAGCACCCATCGGGCCTCATCTGTGGAGGGCTTTGGCTTCTGGTTCTGTCTCGATCATCCAGGCAGCTGTGAACAGAGAAGATAGACCCTTCACATCCTTCAGCAAAGGCAAGATTTGTCCCATGTTGGCCCCTGGCCCCTGGCCCCTGGCCCCATAATTTCCCTCCTTGTCCCACAGGGGCCTCTTGTCTCACTGCCTTACATAGGCCGGGTCCCCAATAGTTTAAATACCTGCTGTATACCAAGTACAAAGCTAGATGCCAGGGTGTGGGGTGACTAAGGCAGACATAGTCTGTGCCCTGTGGGGCTTCCAGTTGAAAAGGACAGACTGGCATGAAAGTAATAACTACATAAAGAATCAACTGTAACATGATGAGGGCCACAAGGGGCCTACCCATCGGAAGGAGGTCAAGTGGGCTTCCTGGAGGAAGTGACATTCTATGTTGAGACATGAAGGGCACATAGGAGACAGCCAGGTAAGATGTCCTGAAGGATGCTCCAGTTAGAGGGAACAACATATGCAGAGGCTCAGAGGTTCCAGTGGCAGAAGAAAGGCCTGTGCGACTGGACCATCCTGAATGGGGGAATGCGGCAGATGCTGAGGCTGCAGAGATGGGCAGAGCCAGACTGTCCTGGGCTTCGAGGCCAGGTAGGGACACTGAGGCAAGTGCCACAAGAAGCCAAGACAGAGTATTGTTATGCTTTTAAAGCTCTCTTTAGTGGCCGTG
>NW_011898382.1:353-5880 GCF_000151845.1 Pteropus vampyrus | reverse complement strand
CAAGCTCCGTCTGCAAGCTCCACCGCTGCATGCACGGAGAGCCTGGGGGTCTGCCTGCCCAGACTCCTCGCAAGCGAGGGCCCAGGGCAGATTCTGCCAAGGAGAACCACAGGGAGTCTGCGAGCTGGAGGAGGAGACGCCATCATACTCTGGTGGAGACTATGGGCAGGGGCTCGGGACACGGGTTGGGCCAGCGGCTCACGGGCGCCCGTCTGAGACTCTCTGGGCCACGGCAGCACTGCCTGCTGCTGCGATGACTGGGGCCCCTTCCCTGCGGACCCCCACCCTCCCGAAGGCCGTGCGGCCTCTGCCTCCCGTGTCCGAGCTCCAGAAGCTCTACGTCAAGTGGCTTCCGTTTCCCCAATGAAACCCTGCCTGACACACGACTCAGAAGAGACTGGATCCAACACTGGCATGGCTTTCGGTGGCTTAAGGTGTGTCCCTAGGAGGACCGCACCCCACTCGCCCCCCTCGCCTTAAAATGCCAGCACCTGGGCCTATTTCCCCAGCTCCGTCTCCCGCACTCACTATAAAGGGCTCACAGGAGTGTGGATCTCCCGCAGGTCCGAAGCCTCTCTCTCCAGGACCTGGGGACCATTCCTTTGAAATGCAATCATCGGAAGGACAGGGTCCCTGTCCCCCAGTCTCTGTGGGAGGATGGACCCCAAGCGCCGTGGCCACCAGCTAGCAGGCCGGGCGGCTCGCTGGACACCGGCCCCGTCCGGCATGTTCTCACTTCCCCGACTCTACTGAGCCCCGACACTCCCGGCTCCCTCGTTCTCCCTGTCAAATCCCCAAGTCACCTCTGCACCAATCAGCGTGGAGCTCGGGCCTCTCCCCTGCGCGGGCAGTGACTGGATGAACTCGGTCCTCCGGGTCCCCTGCGTTAACTCGTCTGTCTTAGAGGTGGCCTCCTGACCCGTGCAGGGGTCGGGGCGGGGTGGGGGGCGCATATGTTCAATCAGGAGAGCGAGAAGGCAACACTGCCGTTCAAGGATAAAGGGGGTATGCAAAGCGTCCCTGGGGAGCAGAAATGTCTTGGTTTTGTCCCAACAAGTCTGCATGGGTGACGCTCATTCTGTGAGCAAGGAGGTCAGCGCTGGGAGGGAGGGAGCCCCTGGAATTCTGGACCTCAGAAGTCCTCCCCGGAGCCCCATTTGTCCTGTTGGCAGCGGCAGGCTGTGGGCTGGTTGTGAGGGTCCAGGCCGTGCTGTGGACCCTCAGGGAAGCCACCCCGCTCCACCCAAGCCACGGAAACGCGCCTCACTCCCACCACGGCACTCACCCCCGAGCCCTGCTCCAGCCAACAGCTCAGCCACCAGAAGTCGAAGAGGATAAAGACGATGAAAATCAGCATGAGAAGGAAAGACAGGTAGAGACCACGGAACCTGGGAAGAGAGGGGGAGGTGACACGCGGGCGCCGCGGGAAGGTGCACGGCAGGTGTGGACAAAGCTGCGGTTCGCCCTGTGTCCCTGGACACCGCGGAGCACTGCCGAGAGCTGGGTTCTCAGGCCAGAGAGCCCTGGCTTCGAGTCCCGGCTCTACTACTTGCAAGCTCTGTAACTGTGGGCGAGGGACATTCTGCCTCCTCACCTGCGGGATGGCGATGTGAGTCGCACCAGCCTCATGGGCCACTCTGAAGATGCACCCAGCCCAGGGCCTGGCACGTAGCGTATTCTAGAGAAGGTAGGTCCCCTTACACGGGTCCTGAGGGTTTAACTTTCAAAATCACAATGGCTGCCTTTCATGGGGTATGTATACTCCTTGCATACGAAGTGCCAGGCATAGCGCTAAAAATGTGCATCGTTTCTGAGTGAGAGTTTCCTATTCCCATTTACTGCGTCTCCAAGGGGTGGGGTAATGTGCCCCAAATCACAGAGCCGGGAGATGGGGGGCTGGGATTCAAACAAGCCAAGGAGGGGTACGCCCAGCTTGCATCCTCACCTTTAGCATCTGTCTCTGGCCCCAGCATGCTGCCCTCCTAGCCAGTCTGTGTCCCATACTCTGCCCCCCCGATCCCACACTCAAGGGCCACCTCTTCCCTTCTCCGATGACATCTGAGACTGTGCCTGGCTACAGAGATCTCTCTCACTCTCTAGTGGGTGCAAATGTCCAGCCAGTGGCTAAGGACCCACAGCTGGAAAAACACTGAAATACCCAACCCAGCCTGTCCGCAGCCCGCAATCCCGACCATCTCACTTAAGCTCTCATGCAGCAAGCGGCTATTCCCGTGACCCTAAATCACCCCCGGGCAAGGTGCTAGCCAACTAGGGACACCCCTACAGCCCAGAGCCTCCCCTCCAGATCAATCAAACCAGTCAACCCTAAGCTTACTCCGTGTACCTGCCTGCCTTGCCCACACCTTCCCACAAAAACCCCAACTGCGTCTATGGGCCACGCTCTCCCCTCTTGCCCCGCTGCCTCCCGAAACCAGGTGCTTCCCCAGGTGGCCCTGCGTGGCACGCCAGGCCCGCTGGTAGAAAGCTCTCCCTCCGTGACAATGATTTCCACGTCTGCGTGTCTCATCTACCCGATGAAAACAAACCCCAGGCGCCCTGGAACACGAGTACCCGCAGAGCTTCCAGCACCGACTGTGGCGGCAGAGTTGCTGTGACTGAGGCGCGTTGGGATCGTGCAAGGTAAACCACGTGGCGTGACTCCGCTGCACCTCAGGGCATCACGACCCCCTGCCAGCCAGTCTGGCCCAGCTTCGGTGGCAGGGCTGGTCCCAGAGGGGACCCCCGGCCGGGGAGGGAGTGGCTGGACCGTCCCTCCGGCCGCCCGGACGTGGTGGGTGGTGGCAGACGCGCTATCTCAGTGACCCTTCTTCGCTCTCCTTCTTCGTGAGCTGATTTTCCAGCCCTGGGGAGGAGGAGGAAACGGAGCGTCTCTCAGCCTCCTGCACCTTCTTCCAGAGTCAGGACGAGTCCTTGCAAAGCCTTCCGCTCCTGGCTGCCGCCCTTTTCCAGCTCCCCCGCCATCCACCTACAGGGCCCACCCACGTCTAACCCTAACCAGCAGCTTTTCCATGCAACACTCTGCTGCAGGAAGCCTTTGACCTGGACCCCAGCATCCGGAGAGCGCGTCCCTCCCCGACTATGCAATCAACTCTCGAGGGCCTGGACTTCCCAAGAGCCCGACGTGTTGAGAGAGGCAGCTGGAGAGAGTAAACAAAGCAGTGACCTGGGACGGAGAAACTAGACTCGAGAATTGTCATCACGGTACTGTGCAACCTCAGGTAAATCCCTGAACCTCGTGTGTTCTCATTGGGTAACTGGCAGGCCTACAGATGGCTGCTAAGATGCTTTGCAGCAATGCACTTCTGGCACAACTGCACAAAACATAGTTGTGACACCCGCCCAGGCAGATTCTTGGCCCGGAGCAGGATAGGGGGTGGGGGGGGCGGTCCCTGGAGATGCCAGCACACGCTCCTGATGACAGGAAGCAGCACGGTGGAGAATGCCTGTTATTTCTGCCTGATTCTCTTCTTCTGATAACAACACCCCAATATTTCCTGGGGAAGCGAGCCCCCTCCCTGGAATTTGAATCTTGAGGGAAATTACACCAGGATGGAAAATATTTGGAGATTTTCTTCAGAAATATTCGGTACCCGCTCCTGCTGCTGAAGCCCCCAAGTCGCCGAGGCCTGGTTCCTCATCTTTTCCTTTCATCCTGTGAGATCAATCACCCTTTCCCTCCAATTATTTTTCTGCCCAGATCAGTTTCTGACCTTCACGGCCGAAGATGCTCTTGGTGACAGGAGCCTACGATGTGCCAGGCATTACGTTAGGACCTCATCTAATCTCCACCACCAGACCGAAAAGCTGGTACTGCGACCTTCACCTGTGCCCAAGAGGGTCCGGAGAGGCTAAGGTGCGTGGCCGACGTCACACAGCTTTGTAAGCAGCAGGGCTAGAATTCAAACCCAGAACCGACCTTATTTTAAGAAGGGACGTCTTTCTGTCCAGTTGTCCCCTCTCAGGGAAGAGCGAGGCCGTGAGCCTCCAGACACCGGGGCCTGGGCCCAAATCCTTCCTGATTTTAATGCCTTTATTTTTAAACCTGTGTTCCTCACAACCATATAATGAATGAAAATCCAAATGCCTTGCAAAGTTCTCAGCTTATGCCACTTCAGGCCAAAGCGACCCACCGTCCTGCCTCTGCCTCCCACCCTCAGCTGTGCCGCCCACAGCACTCGTCCCTGGACCCTCCGGTCCTCTGACCTGCACAGGCCGCAGCCGTGGCCCTCAGCCACGTGGCGTGTGATGTCTAGGACCCCAGGCCGTGAGAGGCATGGCCCGGGCGGGGTTCCCTGGGGAATCCAGGCCGGCACAGCATCGTCCCCACCTGTCCCCAGCACTGTTACCAGCATTGCTGCTGAGAGGCTCCTCCTGGCCGGAGGTCCGGGCCCGAGCCGGCTCCTGGGGCTCTTCTGCCTTTGCCGTGTCCTCCATCATGTTCTGGGGAGAAGCAGCCACAGCGAGTGCAAGGGCCGCTCCTCCGCGTGGGAAGGGAGGCGGGGCGGCGCGGACCTCACCTGTGTGGCTTCCTGGCGCGTCTTCTGGATGAGGTGGGCGTATCTCCCCCTTTTCTGCCTTAATTCACTGTGAATTCCTTTTTCACAGATTTTCCCATCTTCTAGCAAAACGACCGGGTCACAAAACTCTAAATACTGAAGAGTCCGAAGAAATAAGGCTGTTCAACTTCACTATTTCAAAGGAAAATGTAAATTCGAAGCACGACAAAAATGTTATTTTAGACCACCAGGATGGCAAAGAATTTAAACGCCGGAAAACCCCAAGTGTCAGTGGTGACTGGAAATAAAGGAAATTCTCATTAGATTTGGGGGGAGGGGTGCAACTGCTTTGGAGAAACAATTTGACAACATCTAGTAACACTAAAGATTTCTGAAGAATTAGGAACCAACAATTCAACCCTTAAAACTCTATTCTAAAAAAAAACCTCTCAAACATGCTGATAGACACATGTAGAACGATGAACGTTGAAGCATTTTTTCTAAAAGTGAAACGTGGGGGCGGGGGGAACCTGTCTATTCTAGAGAAATAAAGTTCTGGTATGTTCAGATATTGGGATACTATGCCAGTGAGTATTAACTGAAGTTACACGCATCAACGTGGAAATTCTCAAAAATAGAATATTGAGTGGAAAAAGCAAATGAACGTAAGACGCACAGAGTGCAAGATCAATTACGTAAACTCGTAAATGCGGAAGAGGAGATTTTATCATGTCCGAAGGTTCATACACCTGTTGCGAAGCTTCGGAACCGTGGGCCTTAGGACAGGGGCGGCGGGAGGATCTGGAATGCGGTCTGGGGGCATCCCACGTTCGATCGGCTCGTCTGGGCGACAGACCTGGCTTTTCATTAGACAGTTTTCTATGTCTTTATATTTTATACTCTCCCCTCCCCCCCAAAAAGAAAATAGGTCACAGCATAAGAAGAGGGAGAAAGAACAGCGCCATGTTGAGACCCAGACCAAGTGTGACGACATCTCAGGGAGGGACCTT
>NW_011898382.1:0-303 GCF_000151845.1 Pteropus vampyrus | reverse complement strand
GAAAGAACAGCGCCATGTTGAGACCCAGACCAAGTGTGACGACATCTCAGGGAGGGACCTTGCGAGGGCAGCATGGGGCGCGGCCACGGTGCTCGGTGCTCGACCTGAGGCACGCGTTTTTCGTTTTTTCTTCAAAAGCAGCGGCCCGCCCATAAAATACCGAAGGGAAAGGAGACTTTACGATTTCATTTCGACTTTTACCGAACTGTCTCGTCCGCGTGGGAAGCGAAGGAAATCCGAGCTCTTCACCGCACTCCCTGAATCTGGGTGGCCTCATCTGAGATGGAGGGGAGCTGCTATGAG
>NW_011898381.1:4794-6910 GCF_000151845.1 Pteropus vampyrus | reverse complement strand
ACGTGCTGATAGCTTGCTCTTCAGCTCTCCTCATAAGTTATAGTTACAGACAATAGCAGCCTTGGGGTGTCCACATTCAACATTTATCTCATTTAGTTGGTGTTTATTACAGCAGCTTCTAAACAGTGATATGTATCAGGGTAATTTAAGAAGTTTATAAAAGTGCATGCCTGGATGTCAACTCGATGTACCCAACTAGAATTTCCTTAAGTGTTTATTCTTATATTCCTCCACAGAGATTATAAAATATGCAAGAAGTTGAAAACATGGAGTTACTGCCATGGGCTGATGTAATTTGAAACACTCTCAAAATATTGCTTCTTTTACAATACATTTGACACACTTGTGGTTCTATCTCTGTCATGATATGCATGTTCCCGTGATGGTAAATATAGGTAAAGCCATTTACCTATGGAAATTTTCTTTTAAAGTTCATTAAATAATGCTAAATATGAGATTCATTATCAAAATGCTGACTATTTCAGGAAATTGCCTGGGTAATTTCTTAAGCAGGCTGTCTTAGGCAGGATGGCATCTTATCAAATTTGATGTAATCTCTTTGCTGACTGGAGAGACAGAAAATATCACTGTTTTACTCCAATTCACATAAACATTAAATCATATATCGTTTGTAGGACAAAAGTATTTGAATGTGGGCAATTCCATGTACTTTAACCCATTAAATGAATTCATTAATGAATAAACTCAAATCAAACAAGCTAAATTACATGAATTTGTTTCATTTTGTATGTTGAGTTTGTACATGTTTATTGAATGTGTGAATGTTACTATCTTGTATGAATGAATAACAATTAAAATCATGATTTTTTTTGTGTGTATTTAAAATCCTATACCATGATGTGTACTATAAATGAGTTTATTGTACATACTGTTAGGGTTGGGTTAAGTGTAAGTGTAGAATAATTGAAGTATTATTGGAACTAGAGTAAAAAGTGTTGGGTCGGAGGCCAGAACTGCAACTTGCTTTAATTTCCTTATATGTAAAATAATACTGACCGCCTAGAATTGCTGTGAGGCTCAAACAAGTTAAAGTATATGTAAGTACTTGTAAATCATGAAATACTGTAAGATGTCATGGTGTATATGAAATAAATACATGCTGAGGATTCACCATCTGTGCAGGAACAGACTAAAGTTGTTTCTAGGATTATTTGTTCATTTTTTAAATTGACAAACAGACCATGCATTGAGAAAGGTTTACTCCTTCCTAAAAAGTAGATAACTAGCAAGTATGAGTGATTCGTGTGAAGAAAGTCTATTAATAAACTCAATAGTAAGGTTAAAATAATTAGCCCAACAATGACATTTCAAAGAGAATTGTTGCTTTTTACTTTAAAGGGTGATTTAAAATCTTCACTCCTTACATTTGCCCAAATTTCTTTGTATGAAGGAGTATAAAATTTATTTCATTCACATATTCTCATCTTAATGTTTTCTTGCTTTTGTTGTTTCTAAATGAGCTAATGAATCAGATGATATCGGGAGGTAAAACACACACTGATGTTACAGCTTCTATATCAAAGATATTACAAACATTACATCTCCACTGCACAAATACTATTACTTTATTTGTGTTACACTTTGAGTATTTTAATGTCATTAAAAGTTATTTCATGAGTGTAATTAGTGAGATAGAAAGCGATAAACTATCATGTTTTTACTTCATTTACTTGTTTTATTTTATTCATTAGCATTTCTTTAAGAGAGGAACAGGCATATGAATAGATCTTTTCAATATATGTGGATGTTGTGTACGAATAGAACAGTCCAGAGAACTATAAGAATGCTTTGAGAGAGTACCAAAGCAGTGGGATGGATTTTGAGGCTTCTTAGGGAAAAGGGCATTTAAGCAGAGCCTTGAATAATGAATTAATTTACTCATGGAAGAGTGAAGGGTGCGGGTCTGTGAGTGCTGGAATGGTGGATGGGAGGGTAACAAAAAGTTGTGCAAGGAAGAGGAAAACAGCATGGACAAAGGTGAAAAGGTATGAAGCACCATAGGATGTGCCATTGGAATTATAATCAGTTCAGTATTCCTAGGAGAGAAAATGGTAAGAGGAGGAATGCAATAACCCTTTCCAATAATCCTATGGCC
>NW_011898381.1:0-2464 GCF_000151845.1 Pteropus vampyrus | reverse complement strand
CACAGTTTTAGTTATTATAGCTTTGGAAACTTTGCACAAATTCTTGATATTTTAATAGTTTTTAATTTATTTTCTGTTGTTTTTTTTTTTTTCTCTGCATCATGGTAGAATGCCTCAATTTTGCCTTTCATTTCACCGAATGTATTTTCTAAAGGTCAGTTCTGCTTTATTTATCATCCAATACATGCTTTATTCAGCTATCAGCTATTGCAGTTTTAGTTTTCTTTATTTTTTAAGTTTCACTTTGTCTTCTTATCTTATAATTTCCTTGTAAGAACAAATGTACCTTCCATGGCGTGTAAACACAGATATCAACTAAGAAAAATAAAGAGTGGTTTTAATACAAAAAAAATGAAAACATCACTCCTCCCAAATAAACAAACATATGGATGTATTCTATTTAGGATGCCCTGCCAAACATCTGCTAATATTATGTTCTGATTCAAGTCATAAATCTTTATTAGTGATGTGTATTCCTAATTAAGGAGTCATTTGAGTGATATATCACGTAGGCTGTAAAAAATCACCCCAAAACTTAGAGGCTTAAGACAATGACCTTTATTACTCTTGCTGTGGGACAAGTCAGAAAGTCGAGCTGGGCTTAGTAGAATGACTGTCTTGCTTGCCTGACCTCACTCATTAGATTGCAGTCCTTGCCAAGTCAGCTAGGGGCTGCCTGATCTAGCACAGTCTCACATGGGCAGCTCACCTCTGCTGCACGTGGCCTCTCATCACCCACAGGCTAGTTTGGGCTTCATCGTGTGGCATCAGAGCAGGTTTCCAGGAGAAGGTGGAAGTGTGCAAAGACTCTTGAGTCTTAAGCTTGGAACTGGCACAGCATTGCTTCCACTGCATCCTGTGGGTCAAAGCAAGTCACGAGGCCAGCCACATTCAAGGGCAGAGAAAGGAGACTCTTTTTCTTCGTGGCAGGAAGGCAAATTCACATTACAAAGGGCAGGTTACAGAGAGGAGTTCAGGATTTTGGCCATTTTTTTTTGTCTTCTATCACAGGCAGTGTTCTGTTTCTTGAGTACTGAGGTACGTTTTGAACAGGTTTCGTGTTGCCGTTTATTTCTCTATGTTTAGTATCTAGGCAAAGCTGTTGGGCGTATTGTAAGAGTATTTAAATTGTCCTTCTCCCTCTCACAGCCTAACTGAACCTAAATTTCTTTACAATACTCTCTCCTTGAGAAGCCTGGTTTTCTTTTGTGGTGAGTTTTTTTCTTATGTTTTTACTAATATTTTGCTAAGAAGTTGAGAAAGCCTGCATTAAGGATTGCTAGCCTTTTTAAACTGATGAATTTAGCTTGATAGTAAGTTTGCTATTTCTTATTCCACATTAGAAGGTTATAGGTTATACTCTCTTGCTCTCACAGTGCCTATCACAATACAGTGTTTTGGCTACTGTTTACTGGAACTTAATTTCCTGACAAGTTACCTGACAAGCAAAACCAAGATTTCTTGAGTTCAATTTCTTACAAGATAATTCATTTTTGTCCCATGCTCTTTGCTACCTGCACTGAGGCCTGCTATTGTTTCTGCGCAGGTGATATTTGAATTGGTTCTTGTTTACCCTTCTGAACCTACATCAATCAGGCTGTCACCATAGACATCCACATTTACATAACTAATGGCAATTCTGCTTGGTGTCATTTCAGTTTGTGCTATGACTAGAGATCTCATTTATATACTGGTGACCTTCCAAATTTCACTTCTGTTAATTTGACTGTAGGTCCTTCAAGTTCAAACTGAAAGGTTCCTGCCTATTCAGAGACATGCTCTCAGTATGCTTGTCCATGCCACTTTCTACAATCTGATTATTTTTTTGTTTGTTTTTATTCATTATCTTAGTTGTTCATTTACTATCTTATTGATTTAACACTTTTTGCTCTGATATTTGATCATCCTTGTGGCCTCACTCCTTTTTGCCATGGAAAGTATGGAACCCCATGCTGTCTGTATCAGATTATTCTGCTCTGTTTCCCAAAAGAGAGCTAGTGCCCACACTGAGCCACTGAATTGTTTGCTTTGATGGAACCGATTAATCATTCAAGGTGAACTTCCATTCCTTTTAGTGAAATGAATAGATTTAGCCTATTTTTTAAAAAGCGAATACTTGAATTGCTGGTTATTTGGATTGATTGAGTAATCTGTTTTTTGGTTTAGGACTGAAAAATCTCTGGTTTCCTGTTTTATCAATATTAATCAGAAAAGCCTGGATTGCAGTCATTCTGAGGAACTAGGTGGGTTTTATTTACTGTTTTGAAGTTCATTGTTTTATCTAATTAGCACTGTGATACCCTCATGAAATGCACCTGCCGTTTAAGCACAGGGTATTAAACTAGAACTCAAGCGTCAGGCTCCTGATTCTGTCACTAAATACCTGGATGTCAAGTCTCCAGTTCTTCATCTGTCAACCGTAAGTAACATCCACTCATAGAGCCACAAGGAATTTAACATAGGT
>NW_011898380.1:4195-4587 GCF_000151845.1 Pteropus vampyrus | reverse complement strand
TGAATAACATCGCTGCGGGTGATATATATTAAAGTCCGTACCCTGCAGGTAGACAATATATTGCCCTATCTTCTGTGTATTGGAAGATACACAGAAGTTCTTGGAACTCTTGTCGATCTATATTTGCTTCTTCAGTGATCCCATCCGGTTTCGTGGTCCCAAACATTTTATATGTTGATACCTCTCAAGCGTGTATCTCCAGCACAAACTTCTCCCCTAAACTCCTGACTCAGATTCATCTGCCTACGCGACATCTGCACTTGGAGGCACAGCAGGCATCTTAAGCTAAATATATCAAAAAAACGGAACCCCTGATATCCAATGCCTGCCAACCCGCTCCTCTTACAGTCACCCCCATATCAGTAAGTGGTAAATCCATGCCTGCCTCCCAT
>NW_011898380.1:0-1985 GCF_000151845.1 Pteropus vampyrus | reverse complement strand
GAAAAATTCTTTATGGGGCTAAAAATGTTTATCATTATCAGATACCATCAATTCTGCTTTTTAGAACAGGCATCCCATCTTTGATCTTTGTATTCCGCTTTGGGCACTATTGATACAAAGTGCCTTCTGTAGAGTATATGTGCAGTAACGTGAACGTGGAAAGAAAATTTTTCTTTAAAAATGTGAGAGTAATAGAGTGAATATGGTTAAAGGCAAGCAAGCACTAAGCCACTTCCTCTTTTCTGCCAAACTTTTCAAAAATGAATCTGTACCTCTGTCCCCATTCGCTTACTATTAAACCTTGGGGTTTGAGAAGAACACTGCCAGATTATAGTGATAGGAAACATCCAAGAAGAAGATCTCACGGTCAGATCTGCCTGCTAGGTTGGAACGGTTTCAAGTGTACTGTCTGGGTTCAAGTGCAGGGAGGATGCTGAGTCTGGCAGACAGGACATGGTGGTCAATCATAGCAAAGGGTAGGAGTGGAGCTCTGTGCCTTTAAGTAACATGAAGGCACATAGGCATCAGGTAACTAGTGGTTGATAAATAAGAGCCTGGACATAGCAGTACTTAGTGATAATCTTTTGTTGTTGAAGTCTCGTAGCTGCCTTGCTTTTTACCTCCTGGGATTTGTGTTCCCTGTGCTCATTCCATAGAATTCTCCGCAGCTCTTGAGCTTACATATTGTACCCTTTGATGCTCTGTTTGCTCAGATCCTAACTCTCCCTGCTTCTGACCAGTTCAGCTAATAAGCTTGCTAGACCCAACTCTTACAGCATGATTCCTGTTGCATGCCTGACTTCCCCAAATGACTTTCTTATCAGGCTAGAAAAGCAGCCAGCAGTAGGGAGGCTGAGCAGAAGGTAATACAGGTGCCTCAACAGGGCAGTCAATGATGGAAGATGGTGGCGGAATCACAGAAATCCATGCTGCAGGAAGGTGTCATCGAGCGAATGTGACCCCAGGTGGCAGGAGTGCAATTAGAACTGAGTTTGGGAAGAGAGAAAAATGGCGGGAAGAGGGCAAGCTTATTAAGACAGAGAGTAAAGCATGAAGTTCAGGACAAAAGTCCAAGCATAAGAACCGAGATGGTAGCTCAGGATTGAGTCTTGGAAGTGGGCAGAAGCCCTGTTATCAGAACTGGAACTCAAAGTCAGGATTGTCCTAGCCTCCAGATCAGAGTGGCAGTTTTGTATCCCCATAGCCCTCTCGCTTAACAGTAGGATCGATTGGTACCATATAGGAAGCTGATTTCTGCAGTGGGTAAAGAAGATGACAAAGTTGGTTAATTTACTTTTGACTAAGTGTCACATCCGATGACCAACTCGGGCCTTATTCTCCTCGGCTTCTTCACCACGTGGCTAAACATTACTTCTTCTTGATTCTATTTGCATTATAAAATCTCATCTCTTCTACTTCTCTCTGGCTTTGCTATTGATTCAAGGGAATAACATTAGGTTTTATTTTCCTATCATATTCTCCTGTCTCAAAATGTAGCTGCCTTCCCAGTCTCCGATCTCAGTTCTCTGCATCTCATTTGGCCACCACTCCCCAAGACCTTCCATGTTCATGGTCCCAAGTAGCATAATCTGCAAAAATAAATCCAGACCTTCTTGCCCCAGCCCTCATCTTCCTGCCTGAGTGGAGTTCTGCATCTCGAACTGCCCAAACACATTCTTCTGCAGAATTCTTTTCATTCCTTCAAATCGATCATCGATTAACTAAACAAGAATCTTCCCAAAGAACTCATGACTTCAGTTTACAACTGTGGAGTGAGTCCTACAATTGGGCAGTGTACAAGTGGAGAGGTACGAAGAAGAAAGAGAGAAGGTCTCTGCTTGGCGAGGTCAGGGAAGGAAGGGGCGCACACATGTACCGGAAGCATGGTGGGAGTCAGACCGAGACCTCTCTGTACTAGGGACAGAAGCAAAGTGCTCTGGCGAAGCCCCACGTCATTTTTGACTAGGAGAATTGAGGAAGGCCTT
>NW_011898379.1:3616-5057 GCF_000151845.1 Pteropus vampyrus | reverse complement strand
TGTGTTTAAACACGTGTGTCTGTGCATGTGTCTATGTTTGTATTTGTGAGTTTATGTGAGGAACGTGTGTGTGTCTGTGTGTCTGTGAGAGCTCCGCCTTCCCCCTCCTTTGCTCACTCCAGTAGCAGGCTCGGGGAAGGTTCCAGAAGGGGCCTCAGACCCTGGTCCTCAGCGATTGAGCCCAGCCAGCCCTTGGGACATGGCAGGCCCTTCTGACCTGGCCAGACCCTGGCCAGTCCCCTCCCCAGCCCCGAAAGCACCAGGCCCCTCCCTGCTAGCCGGGCACTGCCCTGGGCCCGGCCTTGTGGAAGGACCAGGGGGCCGACTGTGCTGTTCTCTTTGCACGCTGCCAGGAGAGACCACTATGCCTACTCCTACTACCCGTAAGTAGCTCCGCTGGCCGTGGGTCCCGGCCCCTCCCGGGGAGCCTCTGCCCTCACCCCCTTGGCTGGGCCTGGGCTCCAGCATCCCCCGCCTGGCCTGGCGTCAGCCCCTCCTCCACGGGCGCCTCTGTCACCGAGCTTCCCTCCTCTGCTCTGACTCTCCCCTCTGTGTTGTCCTGGAGGTCACGAGCCCTGGCTTTGTAGTCAGAGCCTCTGGTTCAGACCTGGCTCTGCTGTCACCCCAGGCAAGTCACTTACCCTCCCTGAGCCTTCCTGTCCTCTCGCCCCCTGAGAACAGCCTGCTGTGTTCCAGAGCCATTCCTTCTGGTGGGCACTTCCTGACGTCAGACCATAGTCCATGTCCCGGAAGGTCTCATGCGGGCCCCACTGTGGGGTCCCCATCCGTGTGCGTGTGTGTGCATGTGGAGGCAGGCCTGTCCCCACACTGGCAGCTCTCCCCACAGTACAGATAGCGTTCAGGTCACAGGAGCCCCTTCTGGGCCGGTGGCCACAGGCTCTTCAGACCCACCATTTCCTGAGCGCTTCCTCTGGGCTCAGTTCTTTACACAGAATCCTCACAACAACCCTGAGAAGTAGGAACTATGATGCCATTTTCCTCATGAGGAAACTGAGGCTCAGGGAGGTTAAGGGACCTGTCAGAGGTCACAGGAAGTACAGAGCTGGGGTGACCACCTAGGCCCCCATCTGACTCCACAGCCTCCCGATGCTCTTCTGTCTTCTGCCTCTGTCTTCTCTGACTCTGCAAGCCTTCTAGAACATTCTCCCCTACCCTTGCTTGTTCTCCCTTCCAACAGACAGACTAGGCTCAGATAGTCCTGGGCCAGCCCAGAGGACGGTGGTGTCTCAACTCCTCCTCTCTGGACCCTCTACTTGCATTGATGTCACCCAATGTCACACACCCCCATCGACTCATGAGGAACCTCCAGCTCGGCTTGTACAGGAGCTGCTGACAGGGCAGTTCTCCCTCCCTCTCTTCTTGTGCAGTTAACTTTTGAACCTAAATGCAGAACTTTTCCAAGTGTCTGTATTACATTCCA
>NW_011898379.1:0-2203 GCF_000151845.1 Pteropus vampyrus | reverse complement strand
ATTTTCATAGCTTTTCTGGAAATCTAAATCTATTCTAAAATTGAAAGTTTGTTTATTTAAAAAGAAATCAACTTATATCAAGCAATTTGTGCAGGTGGTAGGAAGTAGGTAGCTGGAAACTTCCTGGACCATTGGAATTTGAGCCCCACTGACCCAAAGCACTACCTAAAAAAGCCCCCAGTCCTTCTGGGCTCCATGCATCCTGAGCTCTTGATTCTGGTCAGTGCCAGTGGATTCCAGCCCAGTGGTTTGCCATATAAGTGCCAGTTTCTTTCATCACCACAAATGTTCCTTTGTCAGGGAGGGGACAACTGAGAAAGTCCGAGGGACAACAGGGCCCCAGAGTCCGATGGGCCAGGGTACGAATCTTGGTGCTGCTGCCTCCTCGCTGTGGTCGGGAGAGCCCATCTTCCTGGGCTCAGGGTACTCAGCGAGAAGGGCAGAGGTTGGTGCCGTCATCCTCAACCCTGCCCCTTCCCGCTGGCCATATTTGCATTTATATTGGTATTTGCCGGCTTATGTCATCCTTGGACTCAGCCAGGAAGCTGCCCAGATGTACTCTGGCCTCCTGACATTCCCCTGACCAGGTGGTGCAATTTGCTCATCCTCAGCCACATAAGCTGGTCCTGCGTCCACTTTTGGCCTGCCCTTCAAAGAGTCCTCACATGCCCCCTCTCCCACCTGGAGAGCTCTCCGTTGAGCTTCCATAAAGAGCATGAGTAATCCCTTGTCTCTCCAGTCTCTCCTTTTGGAGCTCCTGAGAATTCTTTGAGCAGGAGAAAATGCTCTCTCTTGAAATCAGAACACATGTTTTACATGTTGACTGCAGCCGCCTTTTAAGAACCATCTAATGCTACCTTCCAAGTCCTAGTTCAGGTTCTTACACTAAGGAAGACTAAAGGCAGGTCAAACTCCACTCTTGTCAACTCCTTCTTTCCTCTGAGAAGCTGTTCCCAGCTTTCTGGGACTCAGGTCATCTGACTTCACAGGAAATTCTAACAATACCAACAGTAGTTGTCTGTGGCCATTTACCACATGCCAACAATGGACTGGGTATGTTTCATGCATCATCTCATTTAATAATCACAATACCTCTACTGGATAGTAACGACATTATCTTCATTTGCCAGACTTGAAAACTGAGGTTCAGAAAGAGATAGTAACCTTCCCAAGGACGCACCACCAGTAAATGGCAGAACTGGGATTCAAACTCAAGCACATCTTAATCTGGAGTCCTTGCTCTCAATTGCATTACGCTGTCTCTCTAAGGGCTTTCTGTGAAACAAACAAAAAAGCCCTCCAGGCTGAAAAGAATGTGGGCAGTGCTGCTACTTCCACCCTCCTCATGGAGATTCACAGGGCGTGTTAGCGCACTGAGATACCCCGCAGGAAACATGCCTGTTTTATGCTGCTTAAACCAAAATTTTTTAAATTCCTTTTTAAATGCAGTTAGCATTAATATGATGGCTAAGCGGAGGGCCAGGGGAGGGAGGGAGCAATTGGAGGGATCGTTTTATGAACATTATAGATGTTCATAAAACATCTATATACTATATAGTCTATAGTATATAAACATCTATATACTATATAGTCTAACCAATATACTGTATACTTGAAACTAATTTAAATAAATAAATTTATATTTAAAAAAAAGAAACTGAACATTTGTCCTTATCGTTTATTGTGTAAATGAAACACCCCTTAATCATCTTGCATAACTAGCGTTCTCTGGAATAGAACGCTACATGTGGCATGGCATGTCTTTCGGAGCCTCAGTGGAGCCTCTGGCCATGATGGAGTAACAGCTGGGCTGCCCCTCACCTTACGCCGCTAGAAAACAGAAAAAGATACATGAAACAAGTGTTTTTCAGGTCTTGGGTGACAGGCAGCTCAGGACTGTGATCTCTGAGGAGGAAAACAACACAAGATGAATCCTGGGATTGTGGGCGTGAGTGTCCGAAGTCGGGTCTGAGCCGGGCTACTTTCTCAGGCCCAGCAGCGACCTCAGGGACCAGGGTGGGGTGTCCTTAGGGAGACTGACCAGAAGAGTCAGGAAGTGGGTGGGTCTAGGGGGAAGGGGACAGTTTTCCGAGGTGGGGATGGGGGGCACTGTGAACCCCTCCACCTGTTTCCCGGTTGGCTGAGGCGCTGCACAGGCTGACAGTGGAAACGCTTGGGCAGGAGAAAGGCCTCTATTCAGGTG
>NW_011898378.1:2786-4688 GCF_000151845.1 Pteropus vampyrus | reverse complement strand
GCTCCTTTCTCAGAGGGACCCTGAGCAGCCAGGCCACGAACCCTGTCCTAGCCCGGACCTGGCTGTGCATAAAGACGAGCTTCTACTTCTCCCAGGGCTCAGGCGGGATTCTCTGGCTGAATTCTCATCTTGAGCTTCCCCAGGGCACCACCAGAAGGCAGGATGCCTGGGTGTTACTTCCATCTTGGGTCTCACTTGCAAAGTGACCCGGGGCAGGTGCCTTCCTCTTGGGGGCTCTGGCCATGCATCCGTGAATGGCGGAGACTGCAGGACCCTCTGGGTCCCACGTTCTGGGTCTGAGGAAGCCGAGACTCAGGGGGCATTAGTATACTTGGTGCCCCTAGGTCATCGGTGCTGTCCCTGTTTACGGAGGAGGTGAATAGGTGCCCGTGTTCACGCCTCGGGGTGCTGCTCACCACTCTGCCTGCCTCTCCCCTGCTGAGCTCAAGGGGGCACATCAGCTCCCAGTCTTGGCCCAAGGACCCCGGGGATGTAGGGCCCTGGCAGCAGCTCCAGGGCTGTGGGGTGCCGCTGGCGCCTAGGTGACCATCAGGGTCCCTGTGTGCCCCTCACGGTATGGTTGTGCTTCCTGCCCCAGCCCCGGAGCCGTCGGACCCCCGGGGCAGAGAGTGTCTGCAGCTCCTGCAGCAGCTGCACAGGTGCTCCCAGCAGCTCTGGGAGGTGACGGAGGAGAGCCTGCATTCACTGCGCGAGAGGCTGCGCCACCCGGACGCTGTCGGCCTAGAGTCTCTGCTGCTGCTGCGCGGTGCCGAGGGTGTCCTGCAGGTCTCCGTGGAGTAAGACAGTGAGGGGGCCTGGGGCTCGGCCTGGCGTCAGGGTTCCCCAGGCACCAGGGCTCACCCGGGTCAGGTCTTGGGCAGAGGTTTGGGTTGAGCCTGGAGTGGGGCTCCCCTAGGGTCAGCCTCAGTGGCCTTGGGCATTAGCCTGGTGTGGGCTCAGACACCCCAGGCCTGAGACTTGGGGCCTCCCAGGGAAGAATTCGTGAGCCAGAATTGTCTCATCGGGTCAGTCAGGGGTTGAGGTCACCAAAGCCTAGAGCCAGGCTACTGCCTAGGCCCTCAGGGCTGCAGCCGCTCAGTGAGTGGGTTCTGGGGACCCCGGAAGGGCAGGGGCTTGGGTCTGGAGTAGGGGGCTGGGCCTACAGGGTGTCCTTGTGCTGCCTGCAGGTACATCAAGTCCTACACGAGCTGCGTGGCGGTGCAGGCCTTTCAGAAGACGGCAAAGAAGAGGAGGTGAGCACGGGCCTGCGGCGGGCCCTCTGGGCGGCGGGGTCCGCGAGGGAGGGCCGGGGAAGCCCGTCCCAGAGCAGTGAGTGTCACGGCCCGTGACTCATCCCGAGCACTCCTGGCTCTGACAACTCCTCGCTGGTCTTCACTGGAAGAGAGGGAGGGAAGCCTAGTGAGCAGACTCCAAGTATCCGCTAGGCAGGGTGACCCTAGGGTGGGAAAGGGGACACTCCCACTCAGCGTGGACGGTTGTGGCCACCGATCCCTTGAAACACCAGGTACTGCTACTGAATCTCCAAGAGGGGCACTCAGACTCTGCATTCACCTGCTGGGGGAGAGGCGTGGGGTCTGGGACCGGTGCTTGGACCTGGGGCATCGGCCAGGGCCGGGGGGTGGGGCGATGGTGGTGGGTGTGAGGTGGGAGGAGGGGAGAGCGAAGGTGACACGTGGCCTTCCCTCCACCCAGCGAGTACTGGCGGGGCCAGCGGAAGGCGCTGCGGCAGCTGCTGTGGGGCGTGAGCTCCGAGGGCTCGGTGGGCACCGCGCTGGTCCAGGCCCTCCGCCAGCCGCTCACCCATCACGTGCAGCAGTATGTGCTCCTCCTGCTGAGCCTTGGGGACAGCATCGGGGAGGTAGGTGGGCTGTGGCTCAGGAG
>NW_011898378.1:0-746 GCF_000151845.1 Pteropus vampyrus | reverse complement strand
AGTTTGAGCTCCCCTCCACTCGGGACTTCGCACTCTGCTCCAGGGGCACCGGAGAGATGCTGCCCCTTAAAGGCGCCGAGCCCTTTCCTGACTCCTCACCTTTGTCCGTCCTCTTCTCTGTGGTCTGGGTCTGGCACACTCCTCCTCCCTGCAGCCCCGGGCCCGGCGCCCGCTCCCGTGGCAGTGGGGCAGTGACCAGCCCTCCCGGGCCAGGCGGGAGGTCACTCCACAAAATCTCCCGGAGGAAAGGACATTCGGTCTGGCTGTCAGAGCAGGGCTGGTATTTCGGGTAGAAGGCACATCAGCTCACACCTTCTCGAGATTCGGGGCAAGCTCGAGAAGGTGCGAGTGTGGAGTGGCCGTGGCGCTGTGGTGTGGAGGGGGTGACGGGTGGGGACACGTGAGCTGGGAGCGGCCTGCGTGGTCTCAGGTGGTGGGCCCAGCAGTGGAGTCTCCACCCACCCCAGGCAGCAGGAGTCTTAGACAAGCTTCTCGCAGGGGCTGATGGGGTCTGAGCTGCATTTCCAGAAGACCATTCTACTGGCCGTGATGGAGCAGGATTGGGGGCCGGGGGAGGCTGATCCCAGGTTCCTGGCCAGGCCCTTGAGTGGGAAGGGAGCTAGAGGACCTGCCTGGAGATGGGGAGCAGGTGGGGGTGCTGAGGGATTCAGCGCTGGGCATGCTGGACTGAGCAGCCTGGGGACACCAGGGGTGTCATGTGCAGGCTGGTGCTCGGGGCAAGGCTG
>NW_011898377.1:3303-5466 GCF_000151845.1 Pteropus vampyrus | reverse complement strand
AGATATGACCTCTAAATTGGTTCAAATCTTAGCTTTTTCTTATGTTCAATAAAATTTGTGGTGCAAGTCATCCTTTCTACTTCTTTATT
Organism: Pteropus vampyrus; assembly: GCF_000151845.1. Classification (NCBI taxonomy): domain Eukaryota; kingdom Metazoa; phylum Chordata; class Mammalia; order Chiroptera; family Pteropodidae; genus Pteropus; species Pteropus vampyrus. The sequence continues at coordinate 5,377 of NW_011898377.1, read as the reverse complement.
GGATGAAATCAAGGAAGTGTAGAATTCACAATTCACTGTAGTAAGACAATAAAATGAATTCCCCTCAAGTGATTGTTTTTTCAGCAAAAGTAAATGTCTGACTTGTGAGAAGAAAGACGAAATATAAAATATACTCTAAATATCTTTCAGTTTATATTATGTGTACATAAAAGAAACAGTTTTCTACTTTAGTATTTGAAGGTAAGTTAGGAGAAAAGTTTTATGAGCCCTCTATTATCTTCCTCCCTTTCCAAAGGACTACATTAATATTAATGTATGATTCCTTAGTATTTTTGTGTCATGAATTCTGGTGTTTGTCATGCAACTTGACAACAGAAAAAAATCACTACTATATTTCTGTTTAGATAATTACATTGTAAGACACAAAAAGTTAATTTATTTCAGCTGCAGACAGCAACAGATGTAGTGAATAAATGACAACTTTCTTTACAACATTGAAGGCTTTTTTTATATGCTTTGAGGAATTGTAAAATTTTCTGGTTGAATTTGTCTAACTCCATAAATTAAAGTCATGATTTAAGTGAATTTGTCATAGCACTTATTATATAAAGCAGGAATGGAAATGAAAGCTGTCTTAAAACCAAATTTTAATGACACTCAAATTGTCATTTGTTTGTTGGCTCATTTTGTTTCTTTTCTTTTTTGTTGTCTGATTTTTACTTGGTTTTCTTGCTTCTACAGAGATGCTGAATACACAAATTTTTATACAAGAAGCTCTTTTAGTATACCTTTCTCACTAGACAAAAAATTAGCAAGTTAACATTTGAATTTTGTTTATTTTAAGGAGAATTTTCTAACATGATGTGAATTTTCTCATATTATGGCATGAAATTTGCCTAAGGTTTGAGAGAAAATAAAATAAAAATTCAAAGGTATCTATTAAAAAGACTGTTTCTTTAAAAAATGTTGCTGAAAATAATGATAATTAAATGGTAATGGTAATTAAAATGTATGAGGGCTCAGTGCTTGACCTTATGAATGGCTGGAATGATTAAGCATCTAACATTAATAATTTGTAGAATATCAGTAAAATCTCATCTTTCCAAACTTCTTTATTAATGTAATTTAAGTGACACTACTAAAAAATTTCACTTGGGATAAAGTTTATATCTCTAGAAGAATGTAATTAAAAATACAAAAAATATTCACTTAATCATTACCTTCTTATTGGAATTGTTAGTTATAGAAGAAGATATAGATTTTAAGAAATTTTGAAAACCAATTATAAGAACAATCAGTAAACTTTAATAATAAGAATAAAAAACTAGCCTAGTTTAGACAAAATGTTGGATTTTCATTTACTCTACACATTTTTATGGCTGATATGAATGATATTTTATCTTATACTGTATATACTACATTTTCTTCATTCATTCATTTGTTGATAGACACAGGTTGTTTCCATGTTTCCATGTTTTGGCTATTGTAAATAATGCAGTTTTGTTTTTAAATAGTATTCACAGGATGTAAAATACATATCTTTTGAAACCAAAGTTTTTGTGAAAACCTTTTAAAAATTAAAAATACAATAGAATAATATTTAAAAATGATTTCAGGGTATATATAAACAGCATTTTAAAGCTCTCTGGTTTAGTCCATGAAATTTTGGGGAAATTATATATTCACTGAGTTAAAAATAGTTGACAACAGACCTGAAATCCATTCTCTTTCTTTGTCAGGAGTAGAACCTGGGTATCAGAAGAATGAAACCATACAGTAATTTGAGCAAAGAAAGTTTAACATAAATACATGTAAACTAGTAATGGAGATGAACTCCTAATAGGTAAAGAAAATTCTAAAGAATAAAGAGAAATAGATATAAGGAACAGCAAATATGTGTATGACTGAGATAGAACACCCAAAGAAAAAAATAAGGGACATCTTCCCCAACCTTCTATATTCAGATCTTATGGTGAAGGTGCAGTTACCATAGCATATTGGATGTTGAGAAATTTTCCTGACATGTCATGAGCCAGGGCCAGCAAGCAAGAACCTGCACTCTCAGGTGCTGGCACAATTCACTGGAAAGCCACCTCTTTGGACACTCACTGGA
>NW_011898377.1:0-343 GCF_000151845.1 Pteropus vampyrus | reverse complement strand
TTTGAAAATTTCCTCATCTTTGTCATATACAATAACCTAATTACAAGAGAGACCATCCATCATATCACAGGTCCTGTCTGGGCTCAAGGGAAGGGAGATTCTATAGGAAATGAATACCAGATGCAGAATCTTGGAGGCCATCTTAGAATTATGTCTCTTCAGATATATTTAAAAATAATTACAATTGTATTTCTTTTATAGAATGAATATCATAAGATAATATTTCAAATAATAAAAAAATTCTTAATGAAGGTTTAAGAACCAATGCAGTGCAATGGAGGGAACAAAATTAAGAATGAAGAAAACAATGTATTCTAGTCCAGATTCTACTATTTGAAGTTTT
>NW_011898376.1:1850-3690 GCF_000151845.1 Pteropus vampyrus | reverse complement strand
GTAAATGGTTAACCGCCGACTCTGGTGCAAGGCAGCCCTGACATGTAACGTTTGCCAATTTCCATGGTGTAAATACTCCCATCAAGTTACTAACTTGATGTCACTAATGGGAAGTTGAGTTTGCAAGCATGTTATACTTCTCCCTCCCTCCCTCCTTTCCTCCCTTCTTCCCTCCCTCCCTCCCTCCCTCCCTCTCTAGTATGCTTAAAGGAAATGAGCACACACGGAAGTATCAAGTTCCTATGTAAGAAGATCCTGGAAGGCCGCAGCAAAAGTGGAGAGCAAATCATTCAAAGCCCATCCCACATTATGTCGAATCTTTTCGATTATCCACAAATAAACACTAAAATGATACCCAAGCCACACGTTAAATATAAGTTAAATATAATGTACGTGTGACTTTATTCGCAATCCAGCAGCTGACTAGTTAATGTAAGGGCTGCATTTTGAAGCATTTACTTTAATATGTTACATAATTGCAACTCCACAGTTCTCTTTTCATGATTCAGACCCCCTGAGCTTTCCTCGGAGTCTGAACGACTTGGGTAAGCCCTAGTCTTGGGCTTAGACTGTGAGACATTCCGCGTCTTCCAGAAAACCGAGGCTCAGAGAGGTCACTTGTTCACAGTCACACAGCAAGCGCGTAACGGAGCTGGGCTGAAGCTAGGGTCTTGTGGATTTCTTAGCCCTGTTTTACAGATAAGGAGATGGATACTCAAGATGGCAAAGGGCTTTGACTAAAGGAAGCTGGGAGATGACTCCAGGCTTTCAGCTGCGAAATCCCCAAGACTCTGGGTTCAATCCACCTCAGTGCCTCTTACTGGGAGAGTCCCAAGAGGCTGGAGGCCGGAGGCGCCGTCATGGCGGCATGTCGGGCAGGCGAGTGGACGTGACGGCCACGACGCCTCACTGTGGTGCATTACCCTCCCCCACCTCTTCCAGAATCCCCTGTTCGTGGAGGCTAAGAAGAAGGTTTCTTACAACTGCTGCAGCCAGGGCACCATCTGCCTCCAGATCCAGATGCAAAAGAACAGCTTCACGCCGGGGGAGAGGGTCATCTTCACCACGGAGGTCAGCAACCAGACCGGCAAGTGCATCAAGACGGTCGTCTTTGCCCTCTACGCCCACGTGCAGTACCGGGGCTTCACCCCCAAGGCGGAGCAGCGGTCCCGTGTGGACAGCAGCACGCTCCTCCGGCAGGAGGCCAACACCCAGATCGCGCCCTTCAACACCGCCAAGATCGTCAGCACCCTCGGCCTCCCGCCTGTGCTGTCCGTGAGCAGCGACGTGGCCGACAGCGAGATCATGAGCACCCAGTACGAGCTGGTCGGCACCGTCCACCTGCCCTGGTCCCTGACCTGCGTGAAGGCCAAGGTCCCCATCGTCATCACCAGGACCGCCTTGGACTCAGACAGCTGCCCGCTGCAGGAGGGGGCGGGCGTACCCGTGAGGGAGGATTGCCAGCATTAAGTGCCCAAACTTCTAAATATCGAGAGTTTTATCACTCTACCGGTGGCCCTTCCTTCGTCTTGCACAGGTGGCCTTCCGATGGGTCTGGGTGTGCGGGGGCACCTTGCCGGAGCTTCCCCAGGCTCCAGCCGCTTCGGCATCCATTTCTCCCACCCCCAGAAAGGTCACGGCCAGGAGAAGACAAAGTGAACCGACAAGCTGTCCTGACCCTGCCCCGAGTTCGTTAGCCAGCGCTCCAGACCCATCTCCGTGATGGAGTCCAAAGGTGCTAACCAGGGGGCCTCAGCCAGGTTCTGTCCTGCAGGGGACGCCGGGCCATGTCTGGGATATCCACGGGTTCACGAGTGTAGGGGTGCTCCTGGCACCAAGT
>NW_011898376.1:0-571 GCF_000151845.1 Pteropus vampyrus | reverse complement strand
CTGTGTTCTTCAAAGCTGCAGAGCCAATGCACGTCCTCCAGGAAGGCTTCCAGTCTTGCCTCTCCCAGCCCCGGTTCCCTTCCTCCATCCAGCCCGGACCACGTGCACTGCAAAGGCCTATGTCTAGCTCTGCTCCACGCCTGGGGGAAATTAAAGTGTGTCGGGGGGTGGGGCACAGCAAGCCGTCCTCAGGGCACCGGCACCACCCCACACCCGAGTATTTGCTGAATGGACACGCCGCTGACCTCTGAACCACGTTTGGACTGTGTGACTCAACTGAAAAAAGTCCGCTTGTAAGCGGACCTGAGAAGTTCAGACCCGTGTTGTTCAAGGGTTGAGTGTGTCACAACAGGATGCTGCTCTTCGTGGGTGGTGGATAACAGTATTCCAGTGGCCCGGCCGGCAGGCGTCCCTCACAGGCGGGGTGTCATCAGGCTGTGGGGGGCACCTCTGAACCCGGAGGCGGCCTTGGGCTCGTCCCCAGGCTGATCCTCACTTCCTTTTGGTTTGGGGCGAGTGATTTCTCCTCTCTGGGCCTCAGTTTCCCCATTCTGTCAAATGGAGAGAATAC
>NW_011898375.1:3870-4578 GCF_000151845.1 Pteropus vampyrus | reverse complement strand
TACAGCCCATTACCAGAAAGAAAATCTTACTCAAGTGCCCAGAGCCCAGAATCCAAATTGTTCTTTGCTTTTTCCATTGACTTTGAGCTCAGTCCATACAGAGTGCTCCTGGCGTGGGCCCTGGAAGGCTCTTGCCTTCTCTCCCTCCTTCTCATTTCTCCTCGTCCCCTCAGTCTGCCCGGTGTTTATTTCCTCTGTAATGCTTTATAAATTTCTCCATAAAAAAATCAGGCACATCTTTTGCTAGGTTTATTCCTAGGTAACTTTCAGGTTGACTTGCTGTTTTGAAAGGACTCTTTTTTCCTATTACAGTTCTGTTTGTTATTTGTTTGTTTTAGAGGAGTTTTCCTCCTGGCCATAGCTTCAAAGTCAGCTCCTCCTTGGAGCAGTCTCTGACCTCTCACCCCAACCCCCACCCTCCCGGCCCTATGAATGTCTCCTTCACAGCTCTCACAGTTTTCATTTTTGTTCATTTAAATTCTTTATTTGTACACATTTCACTAACACAAATTATTCAAATATGGCTGTCTTCTCTAGAGGTCGGAGAATAGGAATAGCTTGTCTTAATCACAGCTGTAACCCCAGGATGTAGCATAGTGCCTGGCACCCAGCAGGTGCACATAAGTGTGTGTTGAATGAGTCATGTGCATGTACACGTGGATAGATAGATGCATAATCCAAGTGCTGCTGCTCCTGGTTATAAAAACT
>NW_011898375.1:0-1955 GCF_000151845.1 Pteropus vampyrus | reverse complement strand
CACACACACACACACAACTTTTATTATTACAGATATTCTAAATATCTGTAGTGTGCTTTACACATAAAAAGTAAGATTTTTGGCCACCTCCCTAAAAATCAAGTGTTGCCCCTTTGGTGGGGGGGTGCGATATTGCCCCCGCTGAGAATGTATGGTATAGAAAAACTAAGGCAGGAGCCCAGGCATATAGTTCTGGACAGTGGAGCGTGGTCAAAAGTAAAGGCTTGGGCGGCCGACTTGGGTTCAAGTCTCTGCTCTGCCATTTACTGTTTGATTTAACCTCTCTGAACCTCAGTTTCCTCATCTTTTAAATGGAGCTAGAACCAAGACTCACCTTACATTGGATGGTAGTGATCATTCAATGAGGTAATGTATATAGAGCACTTAGAATATAGTAAGCTTTCAATACATTATAGTGGCTACTATAGTCATTACTTCCAGAACTACCGCTGGTGACGCTAAGGTTCTTGGCACGTCCCTTGCTCCCTAGAAGGATGGACTACGTCTTACTCATCCTAGTGGCCCTGGCCTTGGCCCTTGCTACTGTGTAAACCACCCACTCTTGAGCAGAACTGCTCTGGCTCTGAGCAGGCAAAGCAGCAGGAAGAGTCAGGAATGTCAGGGGCTGCCCACAAGCACCCGGAGACCACGTGTTCCTCTGAGAACACCATGTCCAGCCACCAAGAGGAAATTGCTGTTTTAGCTTCTGCAGCTGTCTGAACGACTACAGAGGCTTCTCAAAGCTTCCGCCTCTCTCTTAAGTTGCCATGCCAGATCATCTGTCCGAGGCTGACCTGAGTTGCCCAAGTCTGACGTGTTTTGCCTGCGTGAGGGAAAACCCCATTACCCAGGGCCTGAGAGATAAGGCTCAGAGGCGGGCTGCTGGCCAGTGCCAGTCCCTGCCTCAGCCCTGCCTAGAGGTCAGAGACACTGGCATGGGAACAGGGGCAGACCTGCCTGGAGGGCCACACTCTGGAGCCCAGATCTTACAAAACCTTCATCAGAGCTTTGTCTTGGAAGGTGGATGCTTGAGTCTTGCTAATACCAAGGGGGCTGATGCCCCGTTTTTAATAACTAAAGATTATAAATTCAAATTCAGCAAAGAGGCATTGCCCACAACCCCCTGGTGCTGGCATTCTCCTCTGCCCTGCAGCCTCTGCTAGATTTGTAAATTTCGTTGTTACATTTCTGCACAGAAAACCGCCTCATCACAAACCAATCTAGCAGGCAGAGGCAGCAGACTGACTTGGTTTGGTGCACTGATTTCCAATTATTTTTAAGCTGTTTATCCCTTTCTTCAAATGAAATCTCATGTGGAAACTCAATTGATATGTAAGAGGAACAAATATCTCTAATGTGTAACAGGAACAGAACTTAACCCATGTACAAATACTTCCAGTCCCCTCCTATCCCATGCTTTCTAGACAGCCCTTCAAGTGTTCTGCTCTGCGTGTGCAACCGCTACAGCCAGGGAAAGAGAAGTAGAATAAGCCCAAATCCTGCTAGCTCTTCATTCCTACAACTCCCACCCCCTCCTCCCCGGAACCCCTGGAACCCTAGGACACAATGGGCAAGTTTCCAGTTGGTGGTGAGATGGGTTCAAATCCCAGCCCAGCACTCGCTAGGCGGGTGACCAGACTCAAGTTTCTGTACGATCTGAGCCTCCATCTAGTCATCTATAAAACAAAGAAAAGAATCGTGTTCACTCACCTCTCTGCATTGCCCCGAGGACAGACTAGTCTTGTGAATGGGAAACCAAACCCTGAAGGGTCGTCATATCCTGGGAATCGGAAAAATGTCCTGTTGAGTTTTGTGTCCTTTTGTTTTTTAGGGTTACAGGTGGCAGAAGCAGCCCCTCCATTAATGCTTGATGTGGCCAAGCCCTGGAACATCCAAACTGCTTATGTTTTGCTTCGGGGTAAGGCGGGAGGTGAGGGGGGAAGTCTAGTGTTTTC
>NW_011898374.1:2007-2337 GCF_000151845.1 Pteropus vampyrus | reverse complement strand
TCCTTGCAAGTTGAAGTTTTAGGTTTGAAAATTTTCCTAAAATTGTCTTGTATCCATATATAACAAGATGTAATCCCAAGTTTTCATGTAAGCATTATGTTCTTTATGTGTTTTTTATATAACAATTCTAAATATCTATATCAAGTATTTTCATCCATTATTTATTTTTGTCATGTAAACATGATTATCTCTGTTTGTGGAATCAGTCTATAACAGCAGAACAAACAATATAAAGTAAAGAGAAATATAAACTTATTTGTATATTTTTCTTCTCAAGTTCAAGCTTTTATACTTGCTTTTTTCTTTTTTACTATAGTAAGAGTGGAAAGA
>NW_011898374.1:0-1957 GCF_000151845.1 Pteropus vampyrus | reverse complement strand
TCCTTGCAAGTTGAAGTTTTAGGTTTGAAAATTTTCCTAAAATTGTCTTGTATCCATATATAACAAGATGTAATCCCAAGTTTTCATGTAAGCATGATGTTCTTTATGTGTTTTTTTATATAACTATTCTAAATATCTATATCAAGTATTTTCATCCATTATTTATTTTTGTCATGTAAACATGATCATCTCTGTTTGTGGAATCAGTCTATAACTGCTGTTATAGACTGATTCCACAAACAATATAAAGAGAAATATAAACTTATTTGTATATTTTTCTTCTCAAGTTCAAGCTTTTATACTTGCTTTTTTCTTTTTTACTATAGTAAGAGTGGAAAGATAGTGGGAGCAGGAAATAGCCCATTTAAGTGTTCTGGCTCTTAGCAAGGGCTATCTCCATGATTTGAGAGAGGATTACCTAAATGTCCTGGCTAGTTAAAGGAAGAAAATGCACCAAATTGGATTAGCGATTCTTAGTGTTAGGGATGAGAGAGATGTGGGCTCGGTGCGGAAACAAATCCAGTATTCACTATGCATTTTCCAATTCTCTGGACTTTACTGGCTATTTCCATGGCCACTAGTGTCAGCCTTCGCTCCTTAATCCAAGAGCTAACATGCTAAATTAGAAATATCTGCCTTGTGAGCATAGAACTACGGAAATAATGAGAAACTGTTCTATTTTCTGCAGTTTGTTGCCTTGTTTACTTTTTTTTCTTATGCTTTACTTGATATTAGTAATAAATAACATGGCAGCCAGCACCGACAAAGTACTACCCTATAAAAAAGTATGCTCTTAATGCAATCTCCATCAAAACCCCAATGGCATTTTTTAAGGAGTTTGTTCTAAAAATAGAATGAAAATATTATCAAATTTGTATGGAAACACAAAAGACCCCGAATAGCCAAAGCAATTCTGAGAAAAAAAGAACAAAGCTGAATTTATCACACTCCCTGACTTCAAATTACTACAAAGCTACAAAAATCAAAATACTGTGATATTGGCAGAAAAAATACACACAGAGACCAATGAAACAGAATTGAGAGCCCAGAAATAAACCCACACGTTTAGAGACAACTAATTTTCGACAAAGAAAATAAAAACATACAATTGAGAATAGAAAGCCTTTTCAATAAATGGTATTGAGAAAACTGGAAAATCACATGCAAAGCAATGAAAATAGACTATTTGACATTATACACAGAAATTAACTCATTATACACAAAAATTAAAAAAAAAAATAAATTAAAGACAAATATAAGACCTGAAACAATAAAATACAAAGAAGAAAAGATAGGTACAGAATTTATGGACCTTAGTCTCAGAGAGGTTTTTGTAAACTTGACCTCGAAGGCAATAGAAGTAAAAGCAAAAATAAATGATGTCACCATTGGGGGTGATCTAAGGCCCTCGTTGCTCCAGTGGAACTGAGGGCCTTGGTCCTTTTCTCTAATGCAGTAAAGAATTACAGATCAGCAAATATTAGGAAAAGAAAGGTGTATTGAAGTATGACTCCAGAGAAAAACGAGCTACACCAGAGAGCATTGTAGCCTTGTAGAGGTGGGGAGGTCTGTCCTATATTGGGGCTGTGATGAGTGGTTACAAGGGTGATTGTAGGTGATTGATGCGTGAGATCATTTTGATTGAAAGTTGGCTGTTACATAACCTATGGTTAGCTGCGCATGTTCCTTCTCAGAATTCGGTCTGTTATAATTAGGTTCATGAACTTCGGGCATATGCATGACATTGTAATGATGGTATAATGAGGCTGAGGTGAAAAGATCAGAGTATTGCTTACTGTGCAAGCATTTGTAGCTAGCCTAAACCAGTTGCTATGCTATGGTCATTTATTTCCCAGTGCTCCAGGGTGCAGGAATATTGTTATTTGAAAAACAAGTTTTTCTCTGGGAGGGCCGAGGGGTGGCCTCTTGGGTTGGGCTGTCAGCATTTTTATTTCTA
>NW_011898373.1:5335-5908 GCF_000151845.1 Pteropus vampyrus | reverse complement strand
CTTCCTTCCTTCCTTCCTTCCTTCTTTTTTGCCAGTATCTACAAAATTGTTGATGCTACACAGTTATTAACAGGATACAAAGAAATTCATGAGTACTCAACGATACCCATAAGGCATGAAAGGGGAACTTTTCGCTTAAGAAAGTTTGCACAATAAATCTAAAAGCAATGACAAAACTACAAGATTGCTATTTTGCATTTGCCAACGTGATACGATTTTCGGCAAAGCTACCCAATGAATGTTAAAATCATTCCGTGAAAGTTTGTTAGAGAAAAGGACATTCATGTGCTCGTGAATGCACCTGCAAGGAAGTGTTTCTCCTCTCAATTACAGGGGGAGAGAAAGACATATTCTAGTGGAGAGACGTTGCAGATGCTACCTCATCAAAATGATCAGATTTAGGTTCACTAATTACAGAACGAATGAATATTATGAACCTTCTGATGAGATGCAGTAGAAAGTACGCAAGTGACCTATATTACATTCTTTTCAAAAGCATTTAACCTGGATCTTGTTGTGAGCTATCAATCAGAGAAATACGGATTTGACAGATTCTACAGGAGAATTGATGTG
>NW_011898373.1:0-2760 GCF_000151845.1 Pteropus vampyrus | reverse complement strand
CTGTGTTTATGTTAAAGGGAAAACTGAAAATATGTTTTTAAGGACTGCTCTCACACCCTTACTCAGCCCGTTTCTTGTTCCAAGCATCCAGTCTTTAAATAGCCAGGCCATTTTTCAATCTCCAACTAAAAAGCTGAATGACTAAGATTTTGGCATATCCCTTAAAGACACAACTACTCTAGTGAAATCATTTCAAATACTTAAAAATACCTCCAAAACCTATTTATTGTTTTTTCTATATAATCGCAGGCTTTCCTCTCAAATATAGAAAAGAATCGCCGCAGACCGCGCAGGGGACTCTGGTCTCAGAGGACAGGGCTGAGGGTGACGATCTACCTGTAGATCAGGTAGATCAGGTTCTCCTCGAATCCTGTCTGCTGCCCACGTCTGGGATTCGACAGCACAGGAAGCAGCACCGAGAAGTTAAGGAGAAAAATGCTCTGCCAGCTCTCCAGTGCCGACACGCAGGTGGAAGGGGCACAGTGGCTTCGGCCACCAGTGAGTTCACAAAACACGCTCGGCCGTGACTGCGAACCGGTGTTATGAGGATGAAGAGTAAATAAAGGGGAGACGAAATGGGCTTTGGCAGAATGGGCACTAACAGATACTCGGCCACTAAAGGAAAATGTCATTTCCCAGATTCTGAAGCCTCGAAAATACCACTGGGCCGCACAAAGCAGAAATGCAACATAACTTTTAATAGCATAGATGCTCAGAGGTCACATGGAATCCGGTCCATTCAGAACTATTTGTAAATTTTTTTTCTCATCTTTAAAAATAATCGTTGGTTTGAAATAGATTACCCTTTAAATAGCCTTAGAACGGGATTAAATATTACACGTTAGAAAAGAAAAGAAACCTTGAGACATATACCCAATTTGCAAAACTTGATAATAAATGTTTTCATTGTATTGAATTTAAAATTTTATAAAGCATTTTAATAACTACTATCCATTTACCCCCCTCATGAGCTTTTTAAGGCGATTACCTACACTTACTGTGTACTCCTTCTATTCCTGCATTTACGCTTTCAAACACACCGCTGGCGTGCCAGCTCGGTACCAGGCATGGCGCCAGGCCCTGCTGCCGGAGGCAATGCCTGCTGGGACACTCACATGCCAGCTTCAGACGCGGGCGGCCACACAGCAAGGAACAGCTGCCCATCCGAGTGTGGTCTCTATCAGAGAATCATATTTATCCCGCCTCCCTTTTCTGCCTCTCTTTCCCATTAGGATACAGCCTCAGAAAGAATGGGGACCAAGCCTATTTTTTCTGATGTAATTAGACGTTTTGAGATGTTATATAGACTCAGATATTGTTTTCTATACGTAGAAACCAGAAGAGTTAGTGGTCATTTGAACAACTCCGTGAGTTGCGTACCTATCAGGTAGTAATAATATAAAATAATCTAGTCTCTATACCTAGACTAAAAGTATCTTAAGCATAAGGAAATACAAAATCCTATCCTGTGATGTCATCATCACGACGGATGTTCGTAAAAAGATGATAACTTGTCCGCGAGCATAGCTATTGTACATGTCACCACACCTTCGTCGCTGTGGCTGCTCGTGGGAGGGAGACGGTGTGAAGAAGCCTTCGTGTGGGCTTCTCCAGACTTCACCGTGTCTTTTTCTCCTGTGATCTGCATGTCTTCCCTTACAGTGTCCACTTATAGGAGCCCTCGACACGGTGAAATGTGAAAAAAGTTTAAAAATCCACCATTCTATTTTATGTCATGAAGAATCCATTCGGTTTTCTATCACATAGAACCCCCCCAAATATAATTATATGGTTGTAAGTTTCAATGAATACTCAGCGTTTTGTTGAAATTTCGGTTTGTTGCTTTTGGTCAAATTCTATTATACGTCTGTAAGTTGTCTGTACATTGTATTTTATTGTCTAATTTCAATGTAATTGAATAAAGCTGAATTAAAAGAAACATTTAATATTTGACTGCTAATAAGGATATTTTAAAAGTCCTTTAATATATAATTAACCAACAATGGCAAAAATGAACCATACCATAGTAGTGAATTATATTTGTAGAGAATTAAAGTTGCGTTCTAAAGAAAATCACAAAACTATATTTTCTTTAAAGCCCCACATGTAAAAGTTGCTTAAAAACGATTGTACTGAGAACCTATTAGATTACATCGCCCACGACCCGTTTGATTCGTGATCATCATTTCATGTGTGATTCCAAGCACAGCTTGAAAGCTTTCAGAGCATATAAATCTCTGTTTCATCCTATAGTCAGGTCTTTTGGTCCCTTACTCTCTCCACCCCAAGTCCATCTTTAGTCTAAACAATAAAAACTCTTTCTGCATCCTAAATAACTTTACAATGGATCCATTCATTCATTGTTCGTGTCTCAAATGATTATGATTTCATAGTTTACTCAGCTAGCACCTAATTTTGACCTTTAAGCTTATCAGATGGTTTTCCCAATGTAGGGCAACATTATTTTTTTTTTTCTGGATACCAACTATTGGGGATGAAACAAAACAATCAGCTTCCAATCATAAAATGTAATTCTACTTTGGGTGTAATTAACGTCTGATGTAGTGATCTTTTGGGAGTGATACCGTGTGCGCCACTTTAAAAATATGTATTTTCGTGAGTGAAAAGTAAAAAAGAAAATCTGGCACGGCCATCCTCTCTAGTTATTTACTTGACACAAATTTGGAAAGGAGTCAAATCAATGAGAGCATTTGCTTTATTTTTAATAAAATATATCATAGTGAGAACATGATTCTCGGG
>NW_011898372.1:248-1248 GCF_000151845.1 Pteropus vampyrus | reverse complement strand
TGGAGCCCACGAAGCACAACCAGACGGACCTGCAAGAATGTGTTCTAGAAGAAAAAGAAACATCCCAGAACTCCATTCACTCATGATCATCAGCCTCTGCTCTGAATAAAACAGTAAGCGAATCCCAGTCCTTGGTTCTAAAGAGCTTATTCGGTCTGTTACTGAACAAAACACACAAACCCATAGGGCTGAGGCAGCCTGTCATCCCATGTAAGGCCAGGAGGATAAAAGTCCTACCCAGGTAGAAGGTCAAGTTGTGTTTCTAACACAGAGAACACCGATTTTTACGTATTAAAATATATACAAGAGTATGTGCACGTGTACGTGTAATTACATATCTACAACACTTCTGATTTTAGAACAAAATCTTTACTCAATTGATTGATATGTATTCACTTGTAGTGATACTTTGAATTACCTGGGAAAATTAAACTTCTATTGCAAAATTAATAGTATAGATTGATGATATCTTCTTGGACTCCACGGAGAACACATAAATGAAAACAAAAAAAGGAAGTAAAAATGTAGAAAATGTTGAGAAAGTGAAAATTATTGTGTTCCCTATTTAATGGCCATGCTTAGAAAGAATGTCATCAGAGAACCTAGAGTCCAAGGCTCCTCCTGACTTGCAGCTCAGCCAGGCCAGCAGCATCTCCGATTCGGCATGGCCTCCCTTCTCTCTCTAATCACCGCGGTGCTGGTGTTCAGCTATGGTCCCGGTGGGTCTCTAGGCTGTGACCTGTCTCAAGACCACATCCAGGTCAGCAAGGAGAACATCGCGCTTCTGCACCGAATGCAGAGAATCGGCTCTTTCCGCTGTCGGAAGGACAGAAAGAACTTCGGATTGCCACGGGAGATGGTGTATGGCAGCCACATCCAGAAGGCCCAGGCCATCACTGTCTTCCATGAGATGCTTCAGGAAACCTTCGACATCTTCAGCACAGAGCACTCCTCTGCTGCCTGGAACATGACCCTACTGCATGGGCTCCTCAGTGGACTC
>NW_011898372.1:0-198 GCF_000151845.1 Pteropus vampyrus | reverse complement strand
ATCGGCAGCTGGAAGACCTGGGCACATGTTTGTTGCCGCAGATTAAAGAAGCAGAATCTGCCCTGGGAATGGACGACTCTACATTAGCCGTGAAGAGGTACTTCCAGGGCATCCATCTCTACCTCAGAGAGAAGCAATACAGTGACTGCGCCTGGGAGATTGTCAGAGTGGAAATCAAGAGAGCCTTCTCTTTATCAA